>NW_020229295.1:75132-206719 GCF_003227725.1 Camponotus floridanus
CAACAAGTTCCTTGGGAGGTCGGAGAATTGCCCGAAACTGTCGAAATATACGACGCGATTCCCCCTCTTTGCGTACGCTACCCAATGAGTACCCGGTCCTTCGACGCTATCTAAATTTACGATGCCGTTCTCGTTTTGATAAATACCACCGATCGGTAAAGAGTCGCGCATGAAAACACCTCTTAAAATATGGAATGCGCATACGTTTGCCAGTTGTAGCAATTGTACGTTGGTAGTTGCCCTGCGGCATTTTTAACGTCTCTTTGACGTTTTTTTTTCTCTTCTCGTTGAGACTCCTCGTCCGTGTTTGTAAGGAGCGAGGTATAATCCGGACCTTCCATGGCGCGATTGTGACGTAGCATCTCTTGCATCTGACGTTGCGCGGCTTTTTCCGTCGTTCACCACCTTCGCTACACCCGCCGCTCCGCGATCAGGGATCCGAGCGCACCCAGCATTGGTAGAATCGGCAATACGCCGCCGCATTTCGCAACCGGAAGTATCCGTTTCTTCGCAGTTTTCTTCTTCTTCGTCTTCGTCCTCTTCAGGCCCATACCGAGCTTCGTCTTGGCTTTCATCGCCGCCCAGACAAGCTGTGGCGGCGGCTCTCTCAGCGAGAGTCGAATCTCTCGCACCGATACGATTTCGCGCTTTCTCGGCGGATCTCTCTATCCGCCGCGTGTCTCTCGGTGAGATCGTTGCTCCGAGAGTACGCTATATCGTGTTCGCGACACGCCGCGTCCAATAAATTTATACCTCGATCGTCTGGCTAATCGCTTCCGCAACCGCGTGCCTGGGCCGCAAAACTGATAGCCGGGAATATGGAATTCGATCGGAAGCGCGTTTATCGCACGATTTAAGAGACCGCTGCCTCTTACGATTCTCGCTGACATACGTAGCAATCTTTTATCAACGGAGGCGGACCGTCGATGTGCGTTCGCTGCCACGGCTGGTTGTAATGTCGCATGCACGAACGATATTGTCGAACCTCCGGATCAGCCTTTATATATTCTGGAAGCTTGTCCCACAATCGTTCCACGTAATCACCGAAATTTTGCAGTAAAAGAATCTTCGGATATACTGCAGCTGTTTGGCGGTAAGTCCGAGAATGTCTCTCTCGTCCGACAGAAGGAGAAACATTTTTGATACTGAGCGGTTTCGAGTCGCGACACCTCTATAAATAGGCCTCCCCTCGCGATCATTCGCAAAAATTGGTTCGAAACAGAAAACATGCGGTTCGTACGACAGCCTTTGACGATACGCGTGACGAATTGCGACGACAGATTACGCTCGATGGGGGACAACGCGGAGATGCGCAGACACGGTACGATGTTACCGACTACTATACGCGCGATCGTTTGCGGTCCCTCGAATTGTGGTAAAACCAACGTTTTGATAAGTCTACTGGAAAGTCCACACGGTGTACGTTTCGAGAACGTGTACGTGTACTAAGTCGCTGCAACAGCCGAAATATCGATATCTGGAGAATTTATTGACGCCGATCGACGAAATCGGCTACTTTACGTTCTCGAATAACAGTGACGTCATTCCACCGAGCGAGGCACGTCCAAACTCGATTTTTGTCTTCGATGACGTGGCGTGCGACAAGCAAGATACGATAAGAGAGTACTTCTCAATGGGTCGTCACTCGAACGTCGACTGCTTCTATCTTTGTCAGACGTACGCGAGAATACCGAAACATCTTATACGCGACAACGCGAACCTGCTGATCTTGTTTAAACAGGACGGTACAAATTTGAAACACGTGTACAACGATCACGTGAATACCGACATGTCGTACGAGGATTTCAGTGAATTATGCCGTACTTGTTGGCAGCAAAAGTATGGATTCCTAGTGATTGATAAGGACAGCCCGCTTACGAACGGGCGATACAGAAAGGATTTAACATGTTCGCGATACCTCGAAACGATTAGTCGCTGTCGACATTCCGTCCAGAAGGGTGAAACGCTCGACGTTCCGTCAACATGGCTGGAAACGATAATATTCGCGAGCGTGAAAAAGATTGCGCGGGAGAGATTGAGAAAACGAGCGAATCGATCCGCAAGAAACATCGCGCTTTGAAGACCGGTAAGAATCGACGAAGATATCGCGGTCACGGTCCATTTTAGACCTATTATCGGAGCCGCTGAAAAGATCGTCGACAACTCTAGCGCAATCGCGGTGAAAAAAGAAGCCGGAGAGTAACGCTGAGCTATAATTAAAAACGTTACACATCAAGCGATATAAGGAAGAGGAAGAGGAGGAGGAGGAGGAGGATGCGACACCGAAAAAGAGGAAACGATCGGTGAAGGCGAAACGTTTATCGATGTCGCGTATATCCGATCTATCGGAGACTTTATCGGATGAACCGCCGATAACCTCTACACCGTTCGCGCCGGAAAATCGCGCAACTCGCGATACCCGAATCACTCGCGATCGAAGATGTTTTCGAAACTACGGGCAATCCGCCCGAAACATCCGTTCGAAACATGTTACAAACGTCGGAAGGTCAAGAAGTGTTACGAGAGAACTTGGGACCACTGGGGCAAAAATACATGGGCACTCTTCTTAGCGGTGACGAAAGAAAAAAAAACGCGATCGATCACGTGTACGGCGTCTATTTCGACGAGAATGGAATGCGTCTCGGTAACAAACGATTCGGCATTGACAAGATGACTCTATAATCATAGACAATGTAAGATACATCGGTACACCGGGATTATACGAGTTGATCTTTATGAGAATTCCCAATGACGCCATATACACTGAGGACGATGCGCAAAAATATAAGAGCATATTGATGGCGACGAGTGCGCATAAACGTCGATATAATGCGCAAGGTCAATTAAAGAACAACAAGGGATACAAGTATAAACAAATAATCGCGCCGTTGATGTCGTTCGAATCGAAAAAGAAAAAAACGGGAACGGGAGTATTCACGCCTCGCGCGATGACGCTAACCGACAATAAGATCGATTATGTGCACTGGGACGATCCCAACGAGCTAGTGGATCGCCTGCGATTGCTCGATGCTTCGCGTCGAGCTGGCCACAACGCTCACGACAACGAGATCTTGTCGATCATAGAGGAACTTCGCGAAGCCGGCATTATTATAAATTAAACGGCGCCTCGACGAAACTAATCAGTCGATCGACGTCACTCGCATCGAAAAACAATGCCTATCAACAAATTTGGATTATTCGAACGGAGAAACGAAGAAATCAGCACGAGCGATCATTGGGGTAAATTGGTGACGAGTTACTTGCGTCAAAACGCTCTGTGTCGCGTCGCAACGGACTATGACGCGAGGTCGCGCAAGATTCGCCGTGTAGCGCAACCTGAGGCTGATACCGATGCTGTCAACAAACTGGTACGTGGAAGAATGCGTTAAAACGTTGAAAAATCAACGGAAAGAATCAGACGAGAAGCTGACTGCGTTCGAGACGGACCTGCGAGCTTTGCAGGCTGCGATAAACGAGCTTCGTCGTACAATTAACGCTAATTCAGAAACGGTTATCAACCTGTAAGTGTGCTGTAGTGAACGGCTTAGGAGCGGCTATTGTACAATTATTAAACATCTAGAAAGGTTTACCAAACGGCTACGAACGATTATCCGATGATTATCGAGCTATAATGAGTGGCAGTGATCGAAGAGGAAACGGTCTCGAACGAGGCTACGAACGATTCAAGAACAGCTGCGAACGAGGCTACGAGCATCTCAAGGACGGCTGCGAACAAGGCTATGAACACGTCAGGAACGGCTACATACGAGGCGGCATACAAGTCCACAACGGCTACGAACGAGTCAAAAACGATTGTCAACGAGGCTACGAACGGGTCAGAAACGATTGCGAATGAGGCTACGGACTGCTTAAAAACGACTATCAACAGGGTCAATCGCGCCAACAAAGGGATCAAGAACGGCAGTGAACGGCAATTGAACGGCAAGGAACGG
The DNA here is from genome assembly GCF_003227725.1 of Camponotus floridanus. Taxonomy (NCBI): domain Eukaryota; kingdom Metazoa; phylum Arthropoda; class Insecta; order Hymenoptera; family Formicidae; genus Camponotus; species Camponotus floridanus. The sequence goes on from NW_020229295.1 coordinate 79,086, forward strand.
CTATAAACGGCAATCGAACGGGTCAGCAACGGCAATCAAACGGCTATTGAACGGGTCAGCAACAGCAATCGAACGACAGTGAACGGCAATTGAACGGCTACGAACGGCAATTGATCGGCTACGAACGGCTATTTAACGGCTAATTCGATCGATGAAACAACGATGGGCCGACGATCGGGAATAACCGGGGAAGCGAAGAAACAACATAGTTTAGAGAAACGGCAGTTGGTGAACGAACTGCACGCACCGGCGAGAAAAAATTTCCCCCGAAGACACGTAATAGTGCGGGGATACAATGATCTGTGGCAAGCCGACATTGTCGAGATGCGTCCGTACTCTCGTTTCAACAGAGGTTACAACTACATACTCACAGTCATCGATGCGTTGAGCAAGCACGCGTGGGCCGTACCGCTCAAGAGTAAAGGCGGAAGCGAGACAGCTGACGCTATCGCTGAGATAATTCGAGATAGCGAGGTGTCCGAAAAACATACAGACCGACATGGGGAAGGAATTTTATAACGCCGACGTGCAACGGCTCATGCGAAAACACGGGCATAAATCATTATTCTACGTATTCGGTATTGAAGGCATCGATCGTCGAGCGATTCAATCGCACGCTAAAAGACATGTGGAAGATGTTTACATTGAACGGATCTTACAAGTGGGTCAAGGCGTTGCCGGGACTCGTATCGGATTACAACGCGTGCAAGCATCGAACGATCGGTATGCGACCCGTCGATGTTACCCCCGCGATCGCCGAAAGACTCTTGGCTACTGTATACAACCGTGTAAATATCGCGGGTCCGGCGAAATTCATGATCTTACATTTGTCGCGATACAGAGGAAATATGTACTCGTGATGAAATTCGTACAGACACGTCTTGGATATGTCGAGTATGCACATACCCACGTAAATCGGTTTGTAAAATTTCACCTCGAGTTTACGCAATTCTACCGCAATCAGATTTTCCGAAAAGACGCTTCTGCTGTGGAAATTCGGTTTCGCGATCATCGCTTCCGCGCCGTATCGTCCATCCCATTTTGTTAATAATTTTACATCGACACGATTCCGCACATTTTCCATCGTTTTACCAAACACAGCATTATTCATTAATTTGTATAAATTTTTCTCGAAATCGTTTTTCGCGAGTGTTCTGAAATGTGTATTTAATTCTATGTAATTTCGAAGCCACGGAGATTGAGAAAACTGTAAAATTCTATGTATTTTTGTCACACGAAGGCCGTGACGCGTACACTGCTGTAGGTTACGGTAGTATATCACGTAACGCTTCTTATCGTATAACGTTGCGAGCAGTTTGAATTCCCGCTTACCGGGCGGCTTGTCGCACGGGCAAAACGGTAGGTCGGTGTGCGTATCGTGAAGATGTTGCGGGTACTCGAGATCGACTTCGAGGATATACCCCGTGGGCGAATCTAACGCTATAGATGATACGTCAAAATTCGACACGTCGTCGACCCATCGAAAATCGGCGTAAGGCAACGGTTGACACATTGCCCATCCGTATAAATTATTAACGTCAAAATACATCAAGTACGACGATGGTTTCGATGGATCGTACGATTGTCGCATGTACTTGTTATTAGCGCGCGCGTATCTGTTGGAACATTGGCTCAGACCACCGCGTATACCGCGTTCTATAAACATGACCATGTCGATATCTGTAAGCAACTCGAACGTGATCTTTGTATGCTTTAACATGGCGTCCCACGTGTATCCGGGGAGAGTATAGTAATACGCGGGGTCGAGTCCGTAACTTTTGATGCAGCTATCGCGAAAATTTTCGAAAATATCTGCTAATAACAATACGTCGATTTTGAGATACATGTCGCTATATTCGCCCAGCGTTCGAATGGAGAATCGCGTCCAGATGTTCTCAGCGTGCGCGTAATCGCTCTCGGATATAGTTTCACCGGTCAAGGAACTGTAAAACGATTCGCGCGGTGGTAAACGCGTATCTCGCAACCTATCTACCGAGTCGATGTATTCGTATGGAAAGACGCCTTTCCCTGTTAATAAACTGAAATTTTCCGCGGATAAATTTTCAAATTTCGATTTTAAAATTTTGAGCTTATCTCTGTCTAGATAAGATGCTAATTTGTCGAGACTCGATGTAAGAAATTTGTACGAATCGATGAAGCGTAATTTTACATTATTTTTCCAATCGCCTTCCTTAAGGTCGACATTTTTTGTAAAAGAAATATATTTCTCTTTCGTTATCGGAAGTAACTCGACGCTCCCTTCGAATGCTGTGGCTATTTCCTCGATAATAAAGTGTGAATCATAACCGGATAAATTGTGGAAAACTATCGGAATACAAAAAGATTCTTTGTAATTTAAATTGCAATTTGAATGCGCGGGACCTCTGTACCGCCCGGTCAGATGACAATGATCGCGAACGCGTGTATCGTCTTGCGCGAACGGCTTTTCGCATATATGGCATTGAGTGGCGTTGTGAAATTTTTCACACTCTTCGGACTTAAATTAACCATGGGGACATTGGTCGTTAAAATATTCTTAACGCGAATCGCTAAATTTTTAAGATCTTCGACGAACCACGCTATACAATCGACGCTACGACGCGAATGATACGCCGATAAAGATTCATCGTACGAACAATGCATATAATACGCTATACTAAATACCCGATGATGCTGGTACAATTTTTGTTGTTGTTGTTCTTCCTCCGTTTTGGTCAGAACGCATTCCAGATCGGCGTACACGACGAATGGAAGCCGCTCTTTCCTGTTGTAATTGTTGAACTCGAGCCACTTGTCCTTGTCGCTCGGCAACCGGATAGCGCAGTCATTCATCTCCCCGCAGTCGACCGTATGCGACTGCAACTTGTCATCTGAACTAAAATAATGCAGGCATCTGTAAAAGAAAAATTTTTTAATTAAAATTAGAACAATTTGTTATATAAATTATAATTATTTTATATTAATATATACATACCGATCGCAGATATATCTTTGACCGTTGTGTTTGCTCAGTTGCGAGCTCACGAGCCTGGATAAATTTTTTATCCACGCGAAATGTCCGACGCTGTTACCGTCTTCCACGTATAGCAGATTCACGTGCTTATCTCGCTTCTGCTCCGAAAGACGTATCGGGACGATACTGTTCTTGTCTTCGATGCCGTACACGTTGATCGAGATATTGTTCGCGAGTTCAAATTTTTTAATTTGATTTAAAGTTACTGGAAACTCAATGTCCCGGAGATTCAGCACTGTCGCGTAAAGTGGATACGATGATTCTCGTTCCGCGTTCCTTTCTGCGGGATATAGAGCGGCGACCACTGCCCACGCGAAACACGCATTGTCTTTAGACTGTACGTTAACCACCGCTCTTTTCATCATAATCTCCCGCGACAATTTAATGTGGCGTCCCGCGCGCATTGGATTATATTTATTTACATTGACAGTCAAATTCTGTATTCGCGACAATGCCCAGCCGCTATCGCGTTCCTGAAACTCTTCCAGAGACGCTAAAGTGGGCTCGATAACGCGGCGCTCGAACCACTCGCGTAAATCCGATGTGCGAAAGAGTTCACAGTTTCTCGTATTTATACTTTTATTCGCGCGCTTATCACCCGACACAAATTCACCGTTGAATATAGTATTTACTTTTACACTGTTGTGTCTTTTTAGAACGTTTTGCACTTGCTCGAGCACGATGTCTTCGGCATCCTCGAGAAATTGACGGTTCGATATAGTTTGCGTTAATCACGGCACCGGTCAGAATACGGCTGTCGAACGCCGTATCGATCTCTCGCCAAACGAGTCTTTCCGCGTTATTGTCACCGCTATAATCACCACCACTGGGAATAAACCGTCTTTGCAATCGAGTCTTCGCACTTTCTAGTCGCGCGATTTTAGTCACCAGAGATTGTCTATTTCCGATCGAGAGCCGCGGACGCTTGACACGACTGCGTTCTTCGAGCTCTTGGATCAATTCCTCACAACGCTGCAGCCACGCGAAATACTCTCCCAAGGTGGCAATTTGGCGAGATCCTTCCATCAGATCGCGTTCGGTCTGCTCGATGTTTTCCATTTTCCTATCTTTTTCACACTCACACTTTTAAAACACTATGTCACAGTTTTCTACGGATGACTTTTGCACGCGATAAACAATACCGTTCGTTATCTTGAACGTGAAATAGGCGCAAAAATCTTTCTAACGGAACACCGCTATACTTTTTTTTACTGCCGACGCGTCGATGGGTGTTCAAATCACATACTATGATGATTTGATGCGCTTCAATCCTTCTTATATGAAGGAGAAAACAAAGCAGCCAAACATTGGCGCTGATATGTTAAAAATTCGTCCGATAAAAAATCGTAAAAGACGATTCTAGGAGGTGCCGTTTGTTTATATTGTTTATAAATTTACATGCTGTGTAATTCAATGAGAGAGATAAGGATACGTCGAACGAAAAAATCTAGAATTACTTATATCGAGGGTGAGGGATGTACCGCGAAAGCGCTGATATACGAGCGGTGGAAGCAAGGGTACAAAGCAGCCAAACATCGGCGCTGATACGTTAAAAATTCTTCCGAGAAAAAATCGTGAAAGACGATTCTGAGGTACTATTTGTTTATATTATTTATCAACCGGGCATGCGATACAATATTGTTTATACTTTCGATAAATATATGGGACCGCGCGTACTTTTTACGAGGCGTTTACGACGATATGGCGATAATGTCACATCTCTATTATACGATCTCGTTTCGAGATCTCGCTGCCTTGTCAGAAAGAGTTTGGCAGTGCGCGAGTCGAGAAATCAAAAGTGAAGAAATCGAAAGTGAAGAAGTGAATATTTTTTTTCATCGTTCTTGTGTATTTTATAAAATGGCCGAAGAAAATATCATTATCATTAATGATGACGATGATGATGTTATGATCATCGATGATGACGATGTGATGATCATCGAAAATAATAATGTGAGGATCATTGAAAATGATGATGTAATGAATATTGATGAAGATGACGAAGATGACGCCGATTTCGAAGTAGAACCCTTTGCGGACAGCGATTACGAGAGTATCAATAGTGATGACAGTGATGAACTATTACAAATAAAAGAACGAAATTTAGACTTACCGAGAATATTGATGATGAACGATACAATAAAAATATGTTGCATATCGTTCTATTATGTGGAATGTGGACTGAAATATTGTGCGGAATGCTTCCTGGAACTATCGTTTTTATTTCTGGAAGCTAGTGCTGTACGGGAACATCGCTGCATATATTATCAACATTTAAGCAATATGTCTTGCAAAGAGTGCAGAAGATCTTTGAATCAAATACTATCGTGCGACATGTGCCCCATGTGCACACATTAAAACATTGTAAGTACTATTTTTTAATCTTAACTCTCTCTAACTACGCTTGTATTAATTCAATATCTTTTTTCTGTTACAGGAGCAACCATCCCCCAGATCCGGCGACCTCCCCCCTTCCCCCAAATATATTATATTTTTTTTATATTTTTATATTTTAAAATTTTATTAGAATTTTAATTTTAAATACACACACACACACACACACACACAAATGTATAATACACACATTTTATTAAATTTTATATTTTTTTAATTGGAAAAAAAATATGATTATTTACAGACCTCTTCTTGCGTTCCCACCCCTGCGCTAGTTATAAGTATCGTTCTCTCTCATGCGTTAATCTTAAGTTTCTCTCTCGCACGCGTTGTTCTCGCGCCATCACCCCCTCTCTCAAGCGTCGTCTTTCAAGCGTTGCCTTTCAAGCATTGTCTTTCAAAAGAAAGCTGCTGTTTTTTATAGTGCAATTGTTTGTAGACTCAATTCTTTTGTTTTTACGATGCGTTTTGGAGATGGCTGCATATGGTGTCTCTGCTACGATTTCGGACCGAGATCTCGTCATATATAGTTCAGAACTGTGAACGTGAGTTCATCGCTCCACGTTATATACCATAAAACGGTGAAAGAGTTTTTGATAAAACGGTGAAAGAGTTTTCGATAAAATGGATCAACATCTTACGTGGTTTAAATTATGGAAGAATAGCTTTATTAAGTTATTCTTTAGTGTAATTTTAAAAATTACATTTGATTGGCGTTTGGAGGTAAGTAGCGTTTGCATGTACGTGTGATTTTTTTTTAAATTAGATTATTAAAATAATTATTTATTATTTATTATTTAGTTTCAGAGAGAAGTTGAACTTCCAGGATTCATAAATATATATCATAGACAATGGGTGCGGATGATACGTCGAGCTCGACGGGAGGATATTTCAGACATATGGGGCGATACTCCGGACAGTCGCCATCGTCAGGTCGAAGATGTCTTCGATCTGCGGCGGCTCTTCGGGGAAGAGCCCTATCTGAAAATCATCCACGAAGAAGAGTGGATCTTAGGTGGAAACGTGTGGATGCCACAGGACGATTTGATGGCTCTAGCAGGTTAATGTAAGTACTATTTTTATATTAAATAAATTATTAAATGTTTTATTAAAAACTAATAAAATGTATATCTTTTTTTTTTGTTGCAGGTGCGGCCTCTCTCAGCTCGGCACATTCCCCTCCCCATATATTTTGTATTATTTCTTATTTCATATTTTTTATATTTTTTATTTTCTTTTTATTTTCATTACTTTTTATTCTTAAATTTAAGTATACATACACACACACACACACACACACACACATAAAAAATGTATAAACACACATACATTTTTAATAAATTTTATACATTCATTTAAAAAAAAAATATTTATTTACATTATCTCCCTCGCACGCGTTCCCTCTCTCGCGCCATCGTTCCCTCTCCCTCGCATGCGTTCTTCTCGCGTCATCGCTCCCTCTCCCTCGCACGCGTTCTTCTCAACCTTTCGAATCTCTATTCAGCCTACTGTCCTATCCCAAATCACCCTGCCCTCTTGACTTAGTTTTTCTTTTTGCGTTACTTTTGTTAGTTCTTCGTCCGGTTGATGGAAAAAAGGATTTATGTTTCCTTTCCTTTTTTTCTTTTTCTTTTTTTCTTTCTTTTCTTTCTTTTTTTTTTTTTTGTTTTTTGTTTTAAGTCTCTCTCTCTCGCACGCGTTCTCATCTGGAAATCATCCATGACGAAGAGTGGATCCTAGGTGGAAACGTGTGGATGCCACAGGACGATTTGATGGCTCTAGCAGGTTAATGTAAGTACTATTTTTATATTAAATAAATTATTAAATGTTTTATTAAAACTAATAAAATGTATATCTTTTTTTGTTGCAGGTGCGGCCTCTCTCAGCTCGGCGCATTCCCCTCCCCATATATTTTGTATTATTTCTTATTTCATATTTTTATATTTTTTATATTTTTTATTTTCTTTTTATTTTCATTACTTTTTATTCTTAAATTTAAGTATACATACACACACATAAAAATGTATAAACACACACATACATTTTTAATAAATTTTATACATTCATTTAAAAAAAATATTTATTTACATTATCTCCCTCGCACGCGTTCCCTCTCTCGCGCCATCGTTCCCTCTCCCTCGCATGCGTTCTTCTCGCGCCATCGCTCCCTCTCCCTCGCACGCGTTCTTCTCGACCTTTCGAACCCTCTATTCAGCCTACTGTCCTATCCCAAATCACCCTGCCCTCTTGACTTATTTTTTTTTGCGTTACTTTTGTTAGTTCTTCGTCCGGTTGATGGAATAAAGGATTTATGTTTCCTTTCCTTTTTTTCTTTTTTCTTTCTTTTCTTTCTTTCTTTCCTTTTTTTTTTGTTTTAAGTCTCTCTCCCTCTCGCACGCGTTCTCCTCGCGTCATCGCTCCCTCTCCCTCGCACTCGTTCTTCTCGCACGCGATGCATTTTAAAGAAATGCAGATGTTTATATTGTTTATCAACCGGGCATGCGACACAATATTTCATATACTTTCGATAAATATATGGGACCGCGCGTACTTTTTACGAGGCGTTTACGACGATATGGCGATAATGTCACATCTCTATTATACGATCATAATTTCAATTCGAAAATGCTGATGTTTATATTATTTATAAACCGAACATGTCCGTACGCAATACTGTTTATCAGCTGGGCATGTAATATAATATTACCATAAAACATCTAACACGCGCCGCCGCCGAAATCCCTCCGTCCCGCGTGACGTCATTCCCCCGCGCCTCCGTAATCCCCCGCGCGCCTCACCCCCCCTGAGAGGACCTGAGTTAGAACTCTCCCTATACTCCTACTATTACAGTTGGGTAGATAGGTGTATCAATGACTGTACATACACGCCGTGTATAAATATACGTATCCCAACGGGCATAAACCAAACGTATATAGATTTAATAATCTGGAATGATTTTTATCATGATATTGAATATGATGATTTTAGAAAATGCATTGCTGGTAATCATCATAAATTATTATATATAACGCGGTATTGTACACAATGTCAATCTCGTAAATGTAAATGTCCGCCTGAAATTATATACAAAAAGTATGCATATGAAAAGAAAAAACAACAGGAAGAGAATGTACAGGTAACGGATAATTTTTGCTAATATAATTACGAAATTAATTTAAAATATTCAAGTAATTATTTTTTGGGTGATTTTTTGTAGGAGAATGTTTCAGGAGAGATGAAAAATCTGAATGGAGATCAGAATGGAGAACAAAATAATCTGAATGGAGATCTAAGTAGAAATCATAATAACGATTGTTATGTAAATTTTGATGAGCTATGGACACTCTATAATATAACGGATTAAATTTTATATTTTTATATTTTACATTTTAATTTTAATTTTAAATACACACACACATAAATATGTATAATATACACATACACACATTTTAAAATAAATTTTATATATATTTTAATTTAAAAAAAAAATCTAATTATTTCGCATGCCTCTCCTTGTGTTCCCATCCCTGCGCTAGTTATAAGTATCGTTATCTCCCATGTGTTAATCTAAGTCTCGTCCCGCGTTAGTTATAAGTCTCTCTCTCTCGCGCTAGTTGTAAGCCTCGTTCGTCGCACGCGTTGTTCTCGCGCCATCGCTCCCTCTCCCTCGCGCGCGTTGTTCTCGCGCCATCGCTCCCTCTCCCTCGCACGCGTTGCTCTCGCTCCATCGCTCCCTCTCCCTCGCACGCGTTGTTCTCGCATGCGATGCATTTCGAAGAAATGCTGATGTTTATATTATTTATAAACCGAACATGTTCGTACGCAATATTGTTTATCAATCGGGCATGTAATACAATATTGCGATAAAACATCTAACACGCGCCGCTGCCGAAATCCCCTCCGTCCCGCGTGATGTCATTCCCCCGCGCCTCCGTAATCCTCCGCGTGCCTCACCCCCCCTGACCTGGGTTAGAACCTGCCTTATATACCTACTTACATGCTCACAAAATCTGAGAGATGTCAGGTTTTATGGCTGATTAAAAACCACCATGGATTATCGTGGAATGATGGACACGTTTAATATTGGAATTCGAAACGTTTAATCACGACGGTGATGGATGCAACGGAGGAGGATGATGCGTCACCTCTCGTGTACGTTAAAGGCCATGAAAAACGGCAATGGCCGATATACTGGACGATGATGCGAGAAACGATGTCATTATCGAAACTTTGGATGCAGACTATGAGGATGTAGCTTCTTTAAATAAGTTAAATGTTAAGAATACTATGCGTTGTGAAAATCATGTAAAAAATTGCGCTTTACAAAATGTATTTAAAATTTATAATTGGTGGTTGAAACATCATGATGATGATTCTTCGAATCCATATTTATAATAAATTGATGTTGCGATATATTTTTATCGTCTTTCTTATTCTCTCCTTTCTTTCCTCATCGCTATCTATGTATGTATCATGTTTTCATACGTAACACAGCTGCCACATATATTGTATTTCGATACTACATTGTAATACATTGAAATATTTGTTCGATAAATGAATATAGTTTTGCGTTTTAACGGGTGTTCGTTTTCGTTCGAAGAGCGCTCAATTACCATTCATTTCCGTTTAATGATCGTTCGTTTCTGTTCGACGGGCGTTCAATTACCGTTCGATGATCGTTCGATGGTTGTTCATTTCTGTTTGATAGCCGTTCAATTATCGTTCATTTCCGTTCGAAGAGCGTTCAATTACCGTTCGACGAGCGTTCAATTACCGTTCGACGAGCGTTCGTTTCCGTTCGAAGAGCGTTCAATTACCGTTCGACGAGCGTTCGTTTCCGTTCAACGGCGTTTGACAACCGTTCGTTTCCGTTCGAAGAGCGTTCAATTACCGTTCGATGACTGTTCAATTACCGTTCATTTCCGTTCGACGGCGTTTGACAACCGTTCGAAGAGTGTTCAATTACCGTTCGACGAGCGTTCGTTTCCGTTCGATGACCGTTCGAAGAGCGTCCGAAGAGCGTTCAATTACCGTTCGTTTCCGTTTGCTGACCGTTCAATTACCGTTCAACGGGTGTTCGATGATCGTTCATTTCCGTTTGATCAGTTGACGCATTACATTATATCGTGCTAATTTGCATGGGAAGATGCATACTTTTGTCTTACGATGCGTTTTTGGTAAAGCGATAATGATACGTCTCTATTCTAAAGTTTCGTACCGAGAAGTTTGTCTTCTCACAAAGTCATGATATGATATTGATATGATATAATATTGATATTATATTATACCGCGCTGAGTTGCATGGGACCGGATGTACTTTTGTCTTACGACGCGTTTTTGACATGGTGATAATGCGGCATCTCTACTATAAAACCTCGTGCCGAGACCTTGTTGCCGCTTCATAAAGTTTCAGAGAGTGCGCGAGTTCAGTACATTATAAAAAATTTTATAAAAAATGGAATATATTGTATTTTACATCAGTGAATGGAAGACAAAATCCTTGGACGTATTAAGCAATGTTGCATTCAACATAATTTTTATATGGAATGTAAGTATCATTTTCACGATAAATTGTTAAAAATTTGTGAAAAAAATGTGTAATAATAAATATTTTTATATAGTCCCAGGATGAAGTCCGGACACCCGGCTTTATAAATATAAGCCACCGCCAGTGGGTGCGGACGATACGCCGGGCAAGGAGGAGCCACTTCTCGTACATGTGGGGCGACACCCCGGAGAGTCACCAGGGCGAAGATATTTTTGACCTGCGGCGACTCTTCGGGGAGGAAGAGGAAGAGGAACGTGAAAGAGAAGAGGAAGAGCAAGAGGAAGAAGAAATTTGGGATTGGGAGGGAGAAGAGGAATGGCAGGATGCCTTATCTCGAGGGTTTTAAGGTATGTATCCCTGTTTTACAATTTTTTATATTAAATAAATTATTGAAAATTAATGAAATGTGTATCTTTTTTCTGTTACAGAAGCGGTCCCCCCTTAGCCCGGCGCATCGTCCCCCATTTAATTTTATTATATTTTTAAATTTTATTATTTTTATATATTTTACATTTTATGTTTTATTTTTATATTTTATATTTTATTTTATTATTATTGATTTTATTATTATAATCATAATTTTAAGTACATACACACACATACACAATTGTATTAACACACATACACATTTTTAATAAATTTTATATATTTTATATTCTAATTTAAAAAAAAATCTAATTATTTACACGCCTCTCCATGCGTTCCCATCGCTGCGTCTCTCTTGCGCTAGTTTTAAGTATCGTTCTCTCTCGCACGCGTTGTTATTCTTGATATTATCGTTCTCTCTCTTTCTCTTAGAATATACTCGTTGTTCACTTACCTTTGCGTCGTCCTTCTCCCACCTATACGTCGTCCTTGTCCCACGTTAACGCTATCCTTGTCGCATTCGTAGCACTGTCCTCTTCACACACTTTGCACTGTCCTTTTCCCATACGTAGCGCTGTCCTTCTCACACCACCGTCCATCGGTCGCGCCGCGGATCCCCGTTCACTGCGCGGACCCCCTCGTCCATCGGTCGCGCCGCGAATCCCCCTTCACCTCGCGGACCCCTCGTCCATCGGTCGCGCCGCGGATCCCCTTTCCCCGCGGGTGACGTCACCCGACGCGCGCCGCGGTTCCCCTCGCACCTCACCCCCCTGAGAGGTCCTGGGTTAGAACCCCCTTACTCCTACTACTAAGAAGAAACTTGAATTCTCCGTATTTTGGGAACTTGCTATTTATTTGCGAAAAGAAAAAGATTATATAGCATGGTATCCTATGATCAAAGCTTTTGAATTTATGTTAAATATTGCCGCATTCTTTGAATTTCATCCTCAAATCAAGATAAACACAAAATCAAGAAATTGTCTATTGAGCCAATGCATAATACAAATCATAATCGTGATTTCATATATCGATAGTGAAATAATTCTTTAAAAATTAGATGTAGAGTATTGAAAAAAATGAACTTTATGATACAGTTTCTTCTTCGCCAACAAAGTCAAAAATTTAATTTCAAAAGACGCTTATGTTTTTAAATTTAATAATTACATTTAATAATTATATTTTTAAAATTTTGAACTTTTCGAATTACTATTTTCTTGTAATATTAATATTGTGAAATTTATAGTATAAATTATAGTATAAATGATATAATTTATACTTAATTTTAGAAAGTTATAGAATACAATTACAATTATTTGCTCTATATTAATTTTCTTCCATTGTAAAATATTTGTGAGGATATTAAAAACTTCATAAAATGTTTTTATACAAATTGACTTATATTTTTAATTTTATCACATTCTATATAGCACATATTAATCTATTTGCAAATATCTGTTTTATAAAAAATGAATATTTACACATTTAAAATTTTTAAAACCGATATTTGTGCGTAATATATATATATATATATATATATATATATATATATACACTTCCCGATACGTTCGTTACGGCTGTACGATTAAAATTATGCGTGTATCAATATTCTTCGCATTCCATTAAACCTACCTTCCGCATCCATCCATCGTAAATTTGTTGAAATATCGAATAATTAAGTTTTATCTTTCAGTTATTTCAATTACTCAGTTGTTTAATGTATTATAAATTAATTAATTTACTTTACAATTAAATTAAACGGGATTACTTAATTAACAGAAAAAGAATTACACTTTATTTTTATAGAACATCGTCGCTTCAGTGAATTGATAACGTCTGTTAGATTTTGTATTCAAGAAAATACTTATTTGAATGTGCAACAAATAACTCGACAAGCAAATAAGATTAATAAGGCTAGTAAAATTTAGTACATTAAAACAAATAAATGAAAAACAATAAATGAAAGCAGTCAATTCTGTGCGACAGATTGAAAAAAAAACTTTATTTAGTTCACGTTAAATTCATGAATGTCGCCAGTAGATAAACTAAAAGACGAAATTTAAATCGACCACACTGGCAATTTATTGGTTGCTAATGTATCACAACGTTTCGACCATGGATTTTGGTCCTTATCAAGTGAACTAAAAATTATTTCCAATATTGTAAACAGTAAATAAATTACAGTAATTTGAAATAAAAAGTGAGCAAAAAATTATATACAGTATCTTAATTAACTATTATATCTTATTAACTATTATATCTTATTAACTATTATAATAGTTAACTATTATATAGTTAACTATTATATAGTTAACTATTATATAGCTAACTATTATATTGTGAGAAATAAGAAAATCACTGTGTCAAGATTCCATCATGTGAACCTCTGCATCAAACAGAGAAAGACTAAACAATCTTTATTAGTCTATCATAAATATTGTTTAAATTCTCAGTAACTTTTGTAAGTTAATAGTGTTGTCGAATTTTTGATAAAAAATATTTCAGCAATTTCTCTCTTTCTCACATGTTTTTCATTATGTAAAATAACCGGTATTGACCAATCAAAGTCATGATTAAATTCCAATTCGTTTGCTAATGACAGAAAGATTATTTTCGTGCAATTTAATGTTGTTAAAATGTTCTTTGACACGAGAGCCTAAATGTCTTTTCGATTGGCCAATATATGACGTATCACAATTTTTATAGTCTAATTTATAAACGACTTCAGTCCTGCTATTAATGAACAATCTATCTTTTCCACGTTTAATCAATGCATTAAGTTTTTTAGGTACATTATAGGTAACATTAAGACCTTTATTTATTTAAATATGAAAAAATGAAATTATAACATAAAAATAAGAAGTATATAATAACGCATTATATATTACGCATAATAATGCATAATATTCTGCATCTTCATTGATTCATGGTTTTCTTATTTATATTTTTCATACACACTGACTATTATGCTCAAAACATGATACACATACACGGATAACATGATACACATTAACCTCTAATCTCTTGTGCACGAGTCATACGAGTGATGGCTGCATACATTGTGAGGCCGGTAGTGAAAAGTAAAATATTGAGTCGGTAAAATAGTAGAAAAGACGGTCATATAGTGAAAAAAATTTGTAAAATATTAGCAACTTGATAGTAAAAGAAAAGTCTCATAATGGTTTAATTCAAGGTAAGCGAAGTTGAATGAACTTAAAACAAGCACATACTCTCTCCCGCCATTCACTGTTCGGACAAAACCCAATCCAATTTGTATGATAAACCGAAGCCCCGTTAGCCGTCGATAAATCCATTTGAATTCTCGATGTAGCCCGACTTTCACCGCGTGGAGGTGGGGACGGCGCGTGAGCGTTATACGCTTTTTCGAAAATCTTAATATTTTTAATTTTATTTTTTTTTCATTTTACATGCAGATACATAAAAAGATATAATACGTACAATTACAAAATTACAATTTATTTTCAATCATATTGTACAAGGATGAACAAAATGCGGAACAAAATAATGCTACTGCTATTGCTAGTCCTCTTCCTCGTCTGACTCCAACGAACCAAATGAAGCAAACCTCTTCTCTTTCCAGATCGCTGGAAAAGGAAGGAGTAAATGGCGGAATAGAGGGCGGAGAATACGAAGGGGATCTCGGCGGAGAGCTGAGCTCCCCTTGTTCTTCCACCTCCTCATTCTTCAGCTCTTCTTCCTTCTGTATTTCCTCCTCTTTGACCTCCTCTTTCAAATTCTCTTCTTCCATCATTTCATCCCATACCCAATATGCCGGACATTTTTTTACTATTTTATCATCTGGATTTAATACCATGATGTTTTACCTTTTATTAGTATTAGGAGGCGACTACGTCCAGTATTCAATCTGGTGCGGTCTTACTTATCGAGGCTGTCTCAATTCTCTTACGCGAAATGGTTTGCCCCTGCTGCCATCTGTCGGCTCGTCTCAAACTGAATCGCTTTAGAGCTCGCACCGCCGTACGTGTAGCGCGTGCACGACGTGAGGTGCAGTAGGCGCTGAATGTGTAGCCGCCACAGTAATATAGTTATAATAGATAATATACAAGGTGATTCAAAATAAGTATATTGAAATCCGTGAAATGACACATTTTTGAGTCAATTCTAAGATGATTTTTCCTTTGGCAAAATTTCGTCCGACGCTTAGTTTTCGAATTATTAAAAGAAGTAATTAACTTATAACGGGTCGGATACAAGAGGCAGGCAAGGGTGGCACGATTCATCGTCAAACGCGGGTGTTTACGCGGGGCGATCGCTGCGCTCAACTGGTCGCTACACACATGCGAATACATCCTCATTTTCTCTCCCTCTCTCTCTCTCTCTCTCTCTCTATATATATATATATATATATATATATATATACCCCTCACTCTCTTTCTTTCTGTCTCTCTCTCTCTCTCTCTCTCTCTCTCTCTCTCTCTCTCTCATTTGCTTACTCGAAGTTATTATTACTCTCAATAAAATTATTATTTACTTTTTATTGTTACATATTTTAACTTCAATTATTTTTTTATATTGTACCTTTTGTTTTAAGAGAGTGGGGAAAATGCATTTTATGCATACTCACCGGGCGATCCGGTGAGTTATGTAGGACTCGAGTATCAAGTCGAATTACCAACTCGGTACTCCGTACCCACTAAAAACCCCTCTCTTTCGCTAATTTTCCCTAACACTGTTTATTTGACATCCCGAAATTTGGTTTTACACAACACCAAAGAATAGTTATTATTACCTTGTTCGATGTATTGCTATAATTTCTTGAGAAATGAATTTTCCAATAGATCATACTTTCACTCAAATTGAACGTATATATCACGTTCTAAGGATGATATCCACATTAAATAATTAATCGAAAATTTTTTTTCTTTTATAAACTGTATTCTTTTATAAACTTCAACATAATCACATTCATTCACTCACACGATAAGACGAGAAATTTACCAATGACTCTATCACTAATCACTATCAATCACTGACGAATAATCACTGTTAGCAATTAAAAATCACTCGATTAAAGAAAGACAAACGATATTACACGACGCGACAACGCGAAGATATTTACCCGGCGACAGCAAACAGTTTTTCGTTATGCTAGGTTGCAGTAGGTTAAGGTACTAACAGCGTTGTCGAACGTGAACATGTGCTTGATTGAAAACGCGACAATTTAGCGTATAATATTATTATCATATGATATTTATACATCATATGATATTTGTTATAAAATTAATTAGAATAAATAAATGTTTAATACTTTCACTGTTAATGTTAAATATTATTTATTATTAATACTAAATATTATTATTAAATATACTTAAATATTATTATTAACATTAAATATTTATTTATTATTATTAAATAGTATTATTAATATTAAATATTTATTTATTATTATTAAGTATTATTATTAATATTAAATATATTTATTTATTATTATTAAATATTTATTAAACTATTATCTGATTGAAAATCATTAATAATAATATGAAAATAATATGAAAGAATATCATTAAATTGTGGCATTTCAATCTCTATTGGTTTTTTCTTATGGTTTTAAAAATGAATTCGGAGCGACCAATATTTTTGAACATTTGAAACATTTTCTTACGTTTTTACGCCGGAATTTAATGATATTTTTTCATATTATTTTCATATTATTATAGATTTTCAATCAGATAATAGTTTAATATATATTTAATAATAATAATAAATAAATACATTTAATATTAATAATGATACTTAATAATGATAAATAAATATTTAATATTAATAATACTATTTAATAATAATAAATAAATATTTAAGGGGATGCTGGAGCGATGGCCGAACTCCGATAGGGTCGATAATAATAATTTCTGTAATATATATTATCGACATTACTCGACAGATGTCACAATAAACATTTTCTCAATGTGTTCAATGGATGCTATTCATAGTTCGATTTTATATTTGAGATTGTGATCTCATTCAATAAAATGGCCGCATTATTTCATTGCAGCATTGGTTAAATGAGACGGTCAAATATAAGATCCGACTAGGAATATCGGCCAATATGTTGAAATTAGACATCACATATTTTCTGCTCAGACATCACTGATTTATCTGCTCATACGCATATGTGAGCGATGACAGTGAAACATGTGTGTCTGGATATATAAATATAGTTTCAACATTGAAAATGAACAAATCAAATAATCTATTTTATTATTTTCGAAAACTTTCTCGAGATTTGCTGAGTGAATAACTATTTTATTCATAAATGTATGGACTTCCAAAATGATAACGGAAAAAGTTTTGGTGTCCTCTCGGGGCAAGAAATGACCATTTTTTATTCCTTTATTTTTATATAGTATGTTACACGTATATACACGTGTGTGTACAGAGTGTCCCATTTTATATTATAATTATTATATATACATATACATATATATGTATATAATAATAAAAAATATATACACAGCTTCTTACGCGTGCACACATGTACATGTGTGTATACAGGATATCCCATTTTAATTTACTAATATTTCTTTGTTTCTATGCATTTTACAATAAAATGTTTTAAATAAAAGTATGGTTTCGAAGGAACCATGAAATAATACCATTAGTTTTGACCTTATACAGTCATAAAGGTTACTTTCACTTTATGATAAGATTTCTTTACATGACTATATTTTTTTACATATTCTTATAGCTTACAATTAGTGGACGTTTCAAAATTATTATAAAGTAATTTTCGAGTTATAAGGCTTCAACGTTGCAATATTGCCTCTGAGAT
The DNA here is from genome assembly GCF_003227725.1 of Camponotus floridanus. Classification (NCBI taxonomy): domain Eukaryota; kingdom Metazoa; phylum Arthropoda; class Insecta; order Hymenoptera; family Formicidae; genus Camponotus; species Camponotus floridanus. Next base: position 97,215 of record NW_020229295.1, read on the forward strand.
TATTTTTCAGGGCGTACATGCAATCCGCATCTGATACATAGTACTAATTATTATTAATACATTAATACATAGTACTAATTATTAATAACTACTAGAATTTACTGTTAGAACTGGTAATCTATAGTTTACGTATTATTGTATATATTTATATGAAATTATATTTATATACAATTATATTTATATAAAACTATATAAAATGTATAAATATAAAATATTCACATACATTTTTTATATCTCAAAAATAATAAAATGTATTATAAAATATAAAAAAATTTAGAAAATATAGAATGGGCCCATTCCCGTCAGAACGCAACCACAATATATATGTATTTTCGTCTCTCCGATTGCAAACAAATCAGTTGCATTGAGACATCTTCTTTTCAATAATATTAAAAGTTAGGAAAAGGCGACAATTCGTTTTCTATTATAATATGAAGAAAATGTTGTCTCATATATTTCACGCGATTGGAATATTTTTCATTACAAGGATTTCCTCCTAAAGCAACAGTTGTAGCGAAAGCTGCAGCATAAATTCCACAAGAAGTGCTATCAGGTTGTACGTGAACCTTTTCAAATATTATATTACTTGCATTTATTTGTGGATAACGACGATGAATGTAATTTTTTTCTTTAGGCACCAATTTGTTGTATGTATAATCGGGTAAACTGTCGTACACTCGAAGCGTGGTGCCGTCAAAAAATATACATCGCCAGTGATTACTGCAATTTCCTCCAATAATTTGTAAGCTTTTGTCGCTACGACTTGCTTCAATTAAATGAGGATATTCCACATATAACACACTTTGTGTTTCAAAGTGAGATTTATCTTTTATCACGCGTAAAAATTTATCCAATGAATCGTCGTTTATTAAACTATGTACAGGTGATACATTTTTCTGTACTGTTAAATAAGATATAGAGCGATTATCAAAAAAATCTTTTTGTTGTGCCATTTCTTTTTTAGTTAGATCTTTTTTATTTTGCGAGAAACTAACAACGATGCAATCGTTATCTTGTTTCGCACTCAGAGCAGGAGAAGTTGCTTTCATTGGTAAAATGTTGGATTTGCAACATTGATTTTCTTTGATATTTTCGTCTTCTATATTACATTCACGACGATTTTTTAATTTTTTGGCTACTTCTTGAGCTTCTGTTATATATTTTGGATTTCTAATAGGCATATGTCTGTTATACCGACTATCCAAGATTTCTGGCAGCATGCAATCAAAATAGAAACGTGTTAAAAAGGGTAGCATTTTACTATTCCAAAATGTATTATTTCTATCATCACGTATCATTTTTAAGCTTTTTGACATCCACACAGCGAAAATACAATAATCTCGCTGCGTAATATTTAATTGGCCTTGAACTTGATAGAAAAATTTATGATTCCGATTCATCTTATCTAGATTTTTCTTATCAAAAATGCTTTTTAATTGAGGTAGCTTTATAGCCTCTTCCGCTGTTAAATGCTCAACTGATTGAGGACATTTTATTTCTACCAGACCATCTTTATCTATGAGTCCGTCAGGAGAAGCACCTAACCATGGATTTACATTATCTATGAATAATCCGCAAGATTTAATCTCCTTTTTCAATATTTTGGCAAATCTTTTTTTGCAATTTTTTCTCTCTCACGACCATATTTCATAGCCGCGGTATCGATAGACGTAGGAAACAAAATGTTCTTTACAGTTGCAGCGCAAGATGTTGTCGGTTTCATGCGACATACGATTCCAAAATTAGACGCTATCAACATTTCCTGTCTCAATAAATGCCACAAATCTGATTCACTTTGATTTGTTGTATCACGTTCGATTTGTCTCCAATTTTTCCCATTATCAGACAACTTTATCAAATGATTTTTTCGAAGCTGTTCAAAAACATGAGGTGGAAGATCTGGTTTTCGTGATTTCGGACCATAATAACTATTTGTCCTTTTTTCTTTTTTATATTTTTTTGACTTTCCCTTTCGAGATTCTCTGGTTCTTGCAACTTTTGCCTGCCGTCGTTTTTCCAGAGTCTCGATAAGGGCAGGAACATTTTTACCCATACTTTTATGCACTTCCGTGAGAACTTGTTGGCTATTATGTTGCACAACTGATCCCGCTACTTTAACATTATAACCGTCTTTGTTAGATTGATTGACACGCTTTCCAAGAATTTGTTTGCAGATTTGCGCGTTGAATGATTCAACAGGATTATTAGTGACTTGTACCAATAAACTGTCTGAATATCCGCTCAAAAAATTTATAGCATGCTCTACTTTCTGATAAAGACAGTGCTTTTTTAGAAACGGTACGTAATTTTTATTTGTTTTATCACAGTCACTTATACCGCGTTCCTTACATCGTTTATGTTCGCCAAATATATGGCTAGGAATATTAAGTATATCTTTTTGTAATTCTATAGCCATCTTATGTTCAGGTATATTTTCTTTTTTTCACAAATTTATTGCTTTTGTTATCTCTCTTCGTATATTCAATATGTTGTTTTTTACAACATTTCGTAACAAAACAAAACCCCGCTTTCTACTCATTCCTTTTTGTTGAGTTGTCCTTGCTACATTTTTCAACTTTTGGCATAGATTGCGAAGCAAATGATTGGTGCATTCTATTTTTTAACAGTAATCTTTTGTTCGCTATATGGTTTGCTATCAAGGATGGCCTGAAACGCTACTATCACCATCGGCAATAAGTGTTCTATAGATTAATCCATGCATTTCGAGACTCTTTTTGAAACCTTCTACAATGGCGTCGCTCTCCATGCGCATAGAGGTCTCATTACGATCGAAATTTTTGTAACATTTCTGATTTTTCGGTTCTGTCCCGTTTCGTTCCACTAAATCACAGATGCAGCAGTATTTGTTGCGGACACCAACAAAAAGTACTTTTTTCGTGCGGTAACCAAGTATAGCATCAACACCGGAAAGTGAATCATAGGTGGTACCATACGATCTCTTCCCCCAACTACCATCTGCTACTACGGTTATATACGAAATGCCGTTTATAATTTCGTTTTCTCAATAGCTAATTGTTTTTCAGCTTCGGCAGCCATTTTCATATTTTCTAAGGCTGTTTTCTCAAAGTCATCGATTATATTATCTCGATTTTTTATATAACTTTTTTCGGACATAGATGGAATATTCATGGCTGTACACAACTCTTCCAGCTGAGCAAAACCAATTCCACCTGTAATTGTTCCTACTACAGCAGCCGTATGAATGTCTAATGTTTCCGACTCTGTGGGTTCTGACCAAATGCTAGTTTTGTAATGGCATGTTTTGCAATAAAAGAAAAACTGCGTCTTAAACCTGTTACGTCCGGATCCTGAAAGGATGGGCTGTATGGAAGAACGTAACTTACTTACCCCGTGACACACTTTATTCGGGCGTGTGTATAGATCGGGTCGAACGAATGTGAAGGGCCTGATACAGGTCAGCGACCGAAGATCTCTTTAACTCTGCGTTTTTACGCCTATTCGTTCGGTGGTCCCTTTTCGGTAAAGGAATCTAATCCTTGTTACGCGGGATAGGACCTAGTGGGATCTCGGGATTTAGGGAAGAGAACGGGTTAAATAATTAAATTCTACATTAAATTAAAAAATACATATATTATATAAAAAAAATATAAGGAAAGAAAAATACATCTTAGCAGTTATAGTTATGCATGAGTGAGTATGTGTGCGTGTATGTATATATTCTTGAGTATGTTATAATTAAAATTAAAATTTTCTAAATTCGGCGAAACACAGGTCCAAATTAAAATACAATAATAAAATTAAGATAAACGATTCGCCATGTCTAAGTTCGAAAATTATTCATCTATTTCAATGATTTCTCCCAAAGTAGTGATAATACATAGGAAATAATATAAAGGGGAAGAAAGAAAAAAAAAGGATAAATAATAATAATAATGCAAGGAATGGGAAATTAAAAGAAAATGAAAGGGAGTAAAGAAAAATAGAAATGAAGAGTTAAATATATATAAAGAAGGGCTTAAACGAAATATAAAGATAGAAAACAATACGAATTGTTGATAAATAAATCAGAAAAGGCAATTAAAAGGAAATGAAAATTAAGGAATCGTTCGCGAACCGCCTTGCGGAGATTCTCAATGAACGGGGAATTGTTCGCGAATCGCCTTGCGGAGATTCTCAACGAACAAGGAAATGTTCGTGAATCGCCTTGCGGAGATTCTCAACGAACAGGGAAATTATTCGTGAATTCCAATGCTGAAATCCTGAACGAATGGATAAAGATCTTAGGAGATTTATTCGCGAATTCCAATGCTGAAATCCAGAGCGAATAAATAAAGGAAATATTCGTGAATTCCAATGCTGAAATCCTGAACGAATGGATAAGGATCATAGGAGATTTATTCGCGAATTCCAATGCTGAAATCCAGAGCGAATAAATAAAGGAAATATTCGTGAATTCCAATGCTGAAATCCTGAACGAATAGATAAAGATCGTAGGAGATTTATTTGCGAATCGCCTTTCGGAGATTCTAGGCGAATTAGGAAGAACAAGGAATGAGGCTGGAGGAGAGGTGAAACAAGGATTGATTGATTGATTGATAGTAATTAGTAAAGATTTAATGATTATTAAACTGTTTAAAATTATTTGTTAGACATAGATGTTTAAATTATGAGATAGTAAGATATGGAAAAAGGAGAAAAGTTGCTCAAATTTACTCACAATTCGTTGGAATCACAAAAATAAATGCGTTGATAAAATTACAATGGCTGAAGTTGGAGGTTGATAACATGAAGAGCCGAGTAATAAAGATGTTCATCAGAAATTTCACATGATGCACGATTAAATGTTAACAAAATCATTTTCACTGTGATATAAAACAAATTAATAACTTAACTGCATAATGCAAGAAAAGGATCCCCGAGGCTATATAATTTTAAAATTGAATAACTGAATCTTGATTGGAGCTATCAACTGTACTGCTTATAGTGCTAGTTAGTACTTATTAGTGAACGCAAGTGAACTAATGAACTAGAGAACTTAATGAACTAATAAACTAGAGACCAAGTGTGAGCGCTCGCGCCTTGCGCTTGCATTTTTTGAAGTAGTTGCTCCTCCTCCTTACTGGATGGTGGGAATCTTTGAAAATTGAATCAAATGATTTCTATTACTCCCTTCTTAGGGCCAAGGAGTTAGATTTTTAGAAAGAGAGGGTGTCTTAGACCTCTAATTGATTAAGCCCTTTTTCTTAAGGTTTGGCTTCACCATCCAGTAGAGAGTGGGAGCGACCTGATTTCTTTATCTCCTACGATTTGATTGAGAATGGCCTATTGATCCAGCGCACGTGCGATATTAATTTTATGGCTCTGCTCGTATTTTCTTTTTTGGTCAATTTCCCGATTACCAAGGCTCTTATTTCAAAGTCTCTGAGACGATCCATTGATACGCATGGATTGAATTTCTTATATTTCCGAGACTCATAAATTAAAATTTTATTTAAATTTTCGTAGCGCTATCTCGACTGGCCACTTTGCTTGTTTATCCGAGTTGGGTTTTCCTTATTTTAAATTCAACCCAATCGTTGATTACTTCTAAGAAACGTTTCGATGAAAGAACAGAATCGTGAAGTCCACCGGACGTAACCCATGACGACAAGAGTTTACGAGTGTCCAAGAATTAAATCCACACTCTACTCCTTTTTGATGATATTGATATTCTCTACGGATTTCTTTCCATAGAAAAGCAAAGTCGACAATGCGACGACCTTCAGGCAAATTTTCTTTGATATCATCTTTATTCAAAGAGCCCTTTTCAATCGTTTCTACAACAAAATATTCGTCATCTTTGACACTATTTTCTACATTGGATATATCTGTATTTGACACCTGGTATTGCATTTCTTGGATATTAGAATCCATTGTATCGGGAAATGATTGTACCGATTTTTTAAAAACAATGGATTCATCATAATGTATGCTTTTGGACTCATTTGAATCATCAATATCCATGCTTTTAGAGTCATTTGAATTATAAATATCCATGGTTTCGGAATATTTGTTATTATTGTTAAATTCTACTTCTATATTACACATACTTGTATTTGATTCCTGATACAGCATTTTCGAATCCATCATATCGGTAAATAATAGTACCGATTTTTCAAAATCGATGGATTTATCGCTAATAGCCTCAACGCTTCTCAAATCAATTGATTCGTCAATTGATTCGTCATTATATTTAAAAAATCGAATATCTTGTTCGACATGCATATTTGTATTTGACTCGTGACATTGCAATGTTGAGATATTTGAATCTGTCATATCGAGAAATGACTCTACCGATTTTTTTAAGTTGACGGATTCATTGCTAACATCTTCAATGTTTGTCGAGTCAATTAATTCTTCGCTATTTTTTAAAAATCGAACATCTTGTTCCACATTATACATACCTGTATTATAGTTCTGCTCTGTTTTAAAAGCTTTTGAATTCATCATATTGGGAAATACAACGGATTTCTCAAAATCGATGGATTCATTGCTAACAGTTTGGCACATCTCCGACAACAAGTTTTGTATGTCTTGCTCTCTCTTCTGATTCACTAATAACTTTCGCCTGCAAAGAAAAATTAATAAATTAGTATTTTGTAAAATATTTTTATAAAAATATTAAAATATTTTTGAAAATATAAAATCTCTGAAAAAGTACTACTGAAAAAGTCGTTTGTTTAAATCTTTATTTACTTGTATTATTAAAAAATATATTATTTAGATAAATAATAATAATTAAAATAATTTATTATTGATAAAATAGATAATACTTTGACAACATAAATACTAATTAAAGCGCACATGCAAATCGCATGTAGTGTTATATTTTTTAAAGTTACCAGCACACGAATAGACCGCCTCTGGATTTTATATAACCAGCACACGAATAGATCGCCTCTGGATAAAATTGTTTCAATAACCAGAACGCACATGCACACCGTTTCTGGGATAAAAAAGTTACCAGCACACGAATAGACCGCCTCTGGATATAATATAACCAGCACATGAATAGATCGCCTCTGGATAAAATTTTTTCAATAACCAGAACACACATGCACACCGTTTCTGGGATAAAAAAGTTACCAGCACACGAATAGACCGCCTCTGGATTTTACATAACCAGCACACGAATAGATCGCCTCTGGATAAAATTTTTTCAATAACCAGAACGCACATGCACACCGTTTCTGGGATAAAAAAGTTACCAGCACACGAATAGACCGCCTCTGGATTTTACATAACCAGCACACGAATAGATCACCTCTGGATAAAATTTTTTCAATAACCAGAACGCACATGCACACCGTTTCTGGGATAAAAAACTTACCAGCACACGAATAGATCGCCTCTGGTACTAATTACTAGAATAGTAAAACTACTATTTATATTACTACAACTACTACACTACTACTAATACTATATAATTTTGTTATATATAAATAAAACAATTTTTTAATAAATTATTTTCAGAGATTTTATGTTTTTAAAGTAGCTAAAAAAATACAAGAAAGATTTATGCATTTCTGATTATATATTACACATCAATGTTCAATATTGTTAATTTTATTTATTTTGATATTAATATCTTTTTTTATTAATAATCTCGTCACTCTATCATAAATGAAATGCATAAGTCATTCTGTTTTCAATAAATTCAAATATATAAAATTATGTATAATGTATTAAACTTTATATTTTAATATTATTCCAAGTGTTTTATTTTAATTGCCTCAGATAAATAAAAAAAAATGTGGAAAAAATAAAACAATGTTTCCGAGAAAAGTTATATGGTTGAAGGAGAATATATGATGGTACCATTGGTTTATCCTTGTATAATTGCTAGAAGATCGTATAAAGTCATCTTTTTTTTTAAATAAAACCCACTATTTTTCATTACATATTTTTATAGAATTAATATTTTTCTTTGATAACTGTGTGTTTTTTTATACCAGTTGATTTGTGTAATTATTCTGTGCATAAAAGTATTAGGGTAAGATTATCGGAAAATTAATTGTTTTGTGAGATATTTTGTATCTTATGTAAAAATACTGAAACTTTGAAGCCTTATAATTCGAAAAATACAATGAAAAAATATTTTATTATAGTGTGTTGAAAAAGTATCCAGATAAGCTACAAGAATATGCAATAAAAAGTAGCTTTCCATTACAAAATTTAAATATAATTTTTACAATGCGGTGAATTAGTTGTTCCATTTTAATAAATAAAGATGACCTTTCAATGACAATTAATTAAACGAATGACACCATTTTATAGCCCCCTTCGATCAAACAACTTTTATTTAAAACATTTTTCTCTAAAAGATTTTATTTTCGGAATATTTGGCTGTTTCCGAATTTGTGGAAAACTGTAAAATATATTAAAATAAATTTTTTTTTAATATAATAATTATGAAACAATCATACATATATGAGAAATAAAAAAATATAAAAACATGTAATTAATTAAAAAAACAATTTAAATTTCATTTATAATTATAATAATTCATTTATAATTATAATTTATAATAATTTTATTTAATTGAAAATTAATTAAAACTTTTTTTTTAATTTAAAAATTTTAAATAATAAATATAATAAATATAATAAATATAATATAATAAAATATAATAAATTATTTATATAATTACATATTATTGTATATAAAATTTTTATAAAAAAGAACACAAGAAGACAAATTTTATACAGCGAAATATCAGAACTTTGGGTGTGTAAAGAAGATCGAATAACTAAGAAAAAAATAATCTACAGATTTACTCATTTTTTCTTTGTGTTGTACAAAATCACAAAAAGATTAGTATATTCAACATGTACGCGATATATTGTCACAGGTGTAATAAATTCATATGTAGATTTAGAAGAATAATAACTGGAATATAGTTTGTAAGTAAAACAAGAGAGATGTAAATATAAACAAATAAAAGTAAGCAGGATGCGTTTATTTAAAATTTTTTAATTTTATTTTAGGAAACTTTTTTTCTTTATTATATATTTTATTTCATAATAATGTAAACAAAAAATGTGAAGCAGTAATAAAATTTATCGAAAAGTATCATGAAATAAATATTACAAAATGTAAAATTTTGTACAGTAAATCAAAATTCTCAAAATATGTATCTATTTTACAACGAAGATACCAATATAGCAAAATTATAAATAAAACAAAAATGACCACATTTGCAAAAATTATTACATTTATTTTTAATCTTTACGCACTCAAAGCTTGGAATTCATTGAGATACTCTGCCTGGATTCGACAAAGCAAATCTGAGACGTTGCAATGCTCTCTTACTTTACTCTATTTTTTTTTGCAATAAATATAAGACAGAATATGTCAAAAGAGGCTCCAGATTTGCTTTGCCGAACTCAAGCTCTGTATAGTATATAAAATTTTGTTAACTAACCTTTTTACCCATCCTTTCTTGAATGAAACTCTGCGGCGAGTGAGAGGCAAACATTTCTCATTATATTTCTTTCCCATCACTGTCACTTACAAGGAAAGGGTCGGAAGTGTCCCCCTCCGATTTTAATGAGCTTTGAATATGTTGTAGTCTAGATCAAAATAGGAGACACGTATTTTTTTATAAGTGCTGAGTCGGCCGTTAAGGGGGTGAAACACCTTCTTGAAAAAAATCGATTTTTTCATTTCTCAGCGGATACCGTCGAAGCGATAAGAGATATAAACAAAAGTTTCAAATAAAAGTTTTATGGTCTTTAATGTACTTCAAAATCATGTAATCAGATTTGTCGAAAATGTCATATATTTTTCGAAATCCCCCCTTCCTCCCTTTTAATGTTTGAAAATTTTTAAATTTGTCTCATAACAAAACTTATAGCTCATTTAACGACAAATTCAATCATATATAATAAAGTTGTATTCCGAAGTCATTATATATATGTATATGGAAATATTACATAAAATACCGTACATAATTATTGCATACAAGAATAACAAATATTCATGGTTGATATCGGTTACAAAGATGATGATCATGAAAGAAATGATTTATACAAAGGGATTTTTTACACCATGCGCAAGAAATTACAGCAATTTCACCGCAAATATCACATGTTGGTTTTAAATTAGTTTTGAAACAAAAATCTACTGGTGTATCAAATTCTTCTGGTTTCTTTTCTAAATAACCACTTTTATACCATGCATATTTGAATAAATTTTTAAACCTTGGTGATGAAAATTGATTATGTGTTAATGATTGTAATTTTAAAATATTGTTTCTTGAATGAAGCTTGACGTCAAGATCTAAAAGCATGATGGTATCTGAAAAATGTCTAACAAAATTTTTCCATAAACGAAAACCGAATACATCTAAAGGTTGTATTTTTCCCGTTGCTCCAGCTGGTATAGTTAACAAATTAATATTGTCTATAAAATCTGGTTTGTTTCTTTGAATTATATCAGGACAATGACCAGTCCAAGAATCTAATAATAACACTGATTTTGGTCCAACATTTGGAAAAAACACTTCTTTTATCCAGATCTCAAAATGATGCGATGTTAATTTTCCAGATTTTGATGCCATGACAAAGATATTATTATCTTTAAACATTGTTTCTTTTACTATTGGACCAAATGTTCCAGTAGGTTCTTTTAAAACAATAAACAGAGGCGATAATAATCTACCATCAGCTGAAACAATAGGTTGTATAGTATAATTATGTGTAGTTGCTGATATGGATTGTACTATGCGCTCTACTTTTTTAATACCAATAGGTGATAGTGAACGACCGGAATGAAATTCTAATTGAAATCCACTTTGGTCCGAATTATATACATTTTCAATTCCATATTGTATAATAGAAGATTTAACATTTTCGATAAATGACTTGCTTCGTGCTTCTAAATCTTTGTCTGACGCTAAATTTTTTTTTGTTATAAATTTTGTAATTTTTCTAGATACGATATTATGTGCAAGCTTAAACCTTTTTACCCATGATAATGATGCTGTAAACCCAAGTAGATTTACTTCCTTCTGTGCGCGAAGAGCCCATCGAGCAATATCAATGTCATGAATAATTATTCCCTTTTCAATACCTTCATGGAATTTATTTAACGTATATGTTGAAATTTCTTTCAGTTTATCAAATCTGTTGCCACCTTGATTTACTTGCTGCTCCCATCTTCTTAATTGACGTAATGACGTGACTTTCCGAAATCTATTTCTTATAGATGCAAGAGTTCTTGACTTTTTTGTTCCACTTCTCCATAACTCTACTGCATTTCTTTTATATTCTATTGGTACAGAATCCGCAACACATTCAATTTCTTTTACAAAATATGTGTCTTCTTCTCTTTCTTCATCAATTACAGGTTCTACTTCAGGTATATCAAATTCGTTTTGAAAATCTAATGATGATTCTTCATAAACTTCAAACGCTTCTTCATACATTGATCGAAGCATATTTTCCATCATGTCTTTTGTTTCATTTTCATCTGTTGTAACAGGACTTTCTGGGAATTCCCCAGTCATATACAGTGCAGTGTATAGCAGTACTGCTACATTTCTTGGATTAAACATTATCTAAAAAAATTATTAACATTATGTATATTTGTTTTATAAATATTAGCAAAAAAATACTTATTAGCAACAAAAATATTTTATTATTTAATGCGTATTAATAATTTGTTACGTTTTCCGAGTTTCATGAAAAATAGAACAGTTTTATCACATAACTTAAATAAAGTAATAAAATATTAATTATAATTTAAATACATTAAAACAAAACAGATAAACCGCAATTTTGAATGAAGTGTAAGTAAAAGCAAAAAACTATAAAAGTTTTAAAAATCGAAAAAGTACATACATACTGTATTGTTGTGTGCGTGGGGCACAATTGTTTTTTCAGGATAACGGCTAGTCTTGTTAATTAACTCGAGCACTTGTTAATTATTTGATAACTGATTTGTGACTGTCCGCCGCTTCTAGGCGGTGGCTTTTAACGCCTCCGATTCTGAACGATTATCGGAGGAGGATCGCGCGGTGGCATGACCAAATAAAATCATTGGTTATTTCTAAAGTGGCGTGATCAAAATGCAAGCGAAGGAAGTCCGAAGACTTCCTCGCATTTTATTGCAATTCAGCGCTATTTCGAGAGTGATTTCTTCCTCTGTTTGATGACTTGGCCGTGTGATACTGGCTGTATCAGCACTTCGGGCAGCTGACTTTCTTATCGCGACGCATTTTTTCGCTCGCTTTATAAGTTATAATCCTTTTAATTATTTTCTTATATATATAAATATATTTACTATCGCGCTCGCGTATATTCGATAGACGCTTTAATAGTAATATGTGTTCCACTGCACGCAGTTGTTAATAAAATAATATATTGCACCAACTCATTTCGCGAATGCGACATCTGTTTATTCATAGAATTGAATCTATTAACATCGGCATCTGATCAATAATTTTCCTTGTCCGACTAGTTTTATTTTTCATGCATTAAAAACATTACTTTTCCATATAAATTATATGTATATTTATTGTCACATAATATAGACATATATTATAATTATAATTATTATATAATTTATAATTATATTTATAAATATAATTTCTATAATTTATAAAAATATATTCTCATAAATTATTTATTGCTAATTTATGGTTGCCTCTGTGAGTTTGCGAAGAAAAATGACTGTCGCTGTGAATAACGAGCGTCATAAGGCGGATAAAGCGGGCGTATAGTAGTGTATAGGGATATTTTTAATTTATTTCTGAAAAATGTGACTTCGGAATACAACTTTATTATATATGATTGAATTTGTCGTTAAATGAGCTATAAGTTTTGTTATGAGACAAATTTAAAAATTTTCAAACATTAAAAGGGAGGGGGGGGATTTCGAAAAATATGACATTTTCGACAAATCTGATTACATGATTTTGAAGTACATTAAAGACCATAAAACTTTTATTTGAAACTTTTGTTTATATCTCTTATCGCTTCGACGGTATCCGCTGAGAAATGAAAAAATCGATTTTTTTCAAGAAGGTGTTTCACCCCCTTAACGGCCGACTCAGCACTTATAAAAAAATACGTGTCTCCTATTTTGATCTAGACTACAACATATTCAAAGCTCATTAAAATCGGAGGGGGACACTTCCGACCCTTTCCTTGTTAGTCTAAAGGTAAAACACTAACAAAAAATACAACACTTCACTACGCGTATACTCCGTTGACACGTCGCAACAAGTAACACGTTTTCTCGCGTTATTATCGCGAACAACGTATGTACAGCAGCACGCGATGCGCGCGATCTGCGGGTCATGCGCGTAATAGATATTATTGGCGCGTAAACGAGAAAATAATAATTACTACAGCTCTGATTTTATTCTGTTTTTCGAATACGTATACAGGATGTTTGATATAATAACCATTTCTGCATATGACGAAAAAAAAATTACTTATAGGAAATGTTTACATGTAAACTTGCTATTGTACATAATGACACACACACACACACACACGCACGCACACACACGCACACACACACAAACACACACCATTATGTACAATAGCAAGTTTACATGTAAACATTTCCTACAAGTAAATGTTTTTTCGTCGTAAATGTAAACGAATAAATACGTTTATATATATGCTGATACAGTTATTATATCGAACATCCTGTATACGTATTCGAAAAACAGAATAAAATCAGAGCTGTAGTAATTATGAAACACTTGATCTAAACGGTTTTTAAAAAAATGTGAAAGTATCCGAAAAATATTTGAAACAAATATTTGAAACATATATATGGTTATTATATGTATAAATCGTTGTGTATTATATCAAGTTTACGTGACATTTTCTATAAGTAAACGCTATTTTTTATGCTGAGATAGTAAACGTTTCTTTGGTGAATATAAACGGATTTACTTCTTTTTATCTCTCTCTCTCTTTCTCTCTCTCTCTCTCTCTCTCTCTCTTTCTCTCTCTCTATTCTCTTTCTTCTAGCGCAAGATGCCTCTCTTATAAAAGAAAAATATTATAATCTATAATGAAAAGATAAATTTAAATTTACGTACATTTCGTACACATTTAAGTATTTATTATATAGCGACAGTTTGTTCACTTGATTATTTTATCGCGTTACCTACAATAATAAATGAAGACTAAACCAAATGTAAATTTGAATGATAAAATATAGTTTTTGAAAACTTTATTATATTAATAAAGATAACTTAATTAAATAAATAAGAATTTAATAAAATATAATAAAAATAAATTAAATATGGAGAAATTTTAAATTAAAAACATATCAAATTTAATTAATTTTTTATTAAATTTTATTTTAATTAAATTGCACGCAAAAGAAAATTTATCTTTTCATTAGATTGTAATATTTATCTTTTATAAGATAAGTATTTTACGTTAGAAGAAAGAGGAAAGATAGAGAGAGAGAGAGAGAGAGAAAGAATTATTATTTTTATTATTTGCAACGAGGCTACACCAATATGGCGATTATTATCGCCGAACACATGCAATCGCATCTGTCATTGCGACTCGCGATTTAAAACAATCGAAAAGGCTCATCAGGAGGGGCGCACGTGTAAGGAACGTGTCGCATGAGCCTGCTTCTTTGTGTTGAGTGTCCAATACAGAAGCTGCGTTTTTATACGTTTACGCTCTGAAAGGATAATTCTATCTTTCTTACTCATTGCAAGTTAAAAAAAGATAGAATACTTATTTCGGCTCGTGAATGCCTAAACCGAACAGAAGCATCGGCGCGAACACGACACGAATATTGCCGAATTTGGCCGATCCGTTCGCCGAGCCGGCTGATCTTCTTTTATTTCGTGGCACGTGGCATGTGAGAGTGTGCAGTTCTCCTGATCGTTCAAGAAAAGCTGCATTATCCTCTTGATTGAGTGCATAATAATTGCAATAACAGTAGTTACTGGAATCGTACGTAGGTGTTCTCCTATCCTTTGGATCGTGATAGGTAATAAATAGATCGCAGCAGCAGCAAATTTATAGCAGCGCAAGTATGGCAAGACGTAAGTATATACATCACAGTTCGATTAAATAAATATAATTACATCTCTCTCTCTCTCTTGCTTTCTCTCTCTCCCCCCCTTCTCTCTCCGTACATATACATATACATAGAAAAAAATTAATATAAAAAAGAATAAAAGGGAATTCTCTCTCTCTCTCTCTCTCTCTCTCTATATATATATATATATATATATATATATATATAGAAAAATAATTAATATAAAAGAGAATAAATTAAATAAACAAAAAAGTAAATGGGAATAAATTACAACTCATAACTTACGTTGAGTATTTCACATTAGAACTTCTACGCAATGCCATCCTTGGTAATTTCTACACCCTCAAGTTTTGTTATTATTTTTTATGTGGAAGGGCATGGAGGACAGGGCAAAGCCCTATGAACTTCCACCTAAGCGTTCTATCTCTGCATAAAAAAAAGATTATGCATTTCAATTTATTATATATATATATATATATATATATATATATATATATATATATACAGGGTCTACCAAAAGTGTGGAAACCCCTAAATATCTCGGAAAATATACGTTTTACAGAAAAGTGTTTCCAACAAAAGTTGTAGGGTTTAAGAAGATCTATATACTGATTCTATCAGTTTGACCTTGGATGGCGTCGTCAAGGTCAGGTCAAGGTCACATTGACTTTTTTAAATGACACCCCCTACATTTGATTGCATATTCTTATAGCTTAATTCAAGAGCTTTCCAAAACACTATAATAATGTTCATTTTTATTAAGTACTTTGCGAGTTATGAGGGTTGAATGATAGAGTAGCGCCGGTATTAACATTATCCAAGGTGTACTACATGGAGGTTACTCGCTCGGATTTGCATCTGTTGTGTGTGTGATCCAGCTAACTAAGGCAAGATCGGTCGTGGATCCAGTCAGCAAAAGCAAAGACCCAACCAAATTACAATCGAGCATTTAAAGACCTGGAAAGCAATCGACATAGTAAACAGTAAATAAATTTGTGGATGCTCATTTATCATAATAATTGTTCGAAATGTGTGCGTGTGCGTGCGTGCGGTGCGTGTATACAGATTGCAAATGTGTTTCAATGTGTTAAAGTAAATGCTGAAAGTGGCTGCCATTTACTTCCTGACAATATGCTAATCTTTGGTAGAATGTAGAAATGACTTTACTAATGATTCGTTTCAAAAGGTATCAAAGCCATTTCATCCCTTATTCGCTGTATCAATTCGTGAATGGTTTTAGGTTTTGTTCTGTAAACCTTACTCTTCAGATATCCCCATAGATAATAATCAAGAGGAGTTAGATCTGGTGACCGAGGTGGCCAATCCTCTCCTCCCTCATTTCCGTTCCTTCTTCCTATCCACCGTAGCGGAAAAGTCTCATTTAAAATACGACGTGGTCCTGCACCAAAATGAGCAGGAGCTCCATCATGCTGAAACCATATTTCTTGGAAATTATTTGGAAAAGTATTCTGTATGGCTGGAATTATTTGATCAACAAGTAATCTCTCATACCTTTGAGCGTTCAAATATTCTTCAAAAAAAAACGGCCCTATTAAATAGCCATCTATTATTCCGCACCATACATTTATTTTTTGTGGATGTTGTGTGTGAGTTTCCCGCACCCAATTCGGATTCTCATCTGATCAGAAACGAAAATTTTGATTATTAACTTCTCCCGTTAAGGTAAAAGTTGCCTCGTCTGTGAAAACAATTTGATAAGGGAAGATGGGCCGGACATCTATTAGTGCCATCATTCTTTCACAGAAATGTATACGACGCTCCTCATCTCCGTTTTGCAATTCTTGAACGTATTGCAATTTATATGGATGGAACTTGTTCTTCTTTAAAATTCTCCAAACCGACATGGGAGCAATATCGTGAGTTTGAGCGACTCTCTGAACACTAGAATTGGGATCTTCAATAAATGTCTGCAGAACATCAAGTTGTTTTTCTTCGTTGGTTGCAGACAATGGTCTTCCTGACTTAGAGCGATTTCTTACGCTACCAGTTTGTCTAAAACGTTCTATTGTTTTTAACACAGTGGACTTATTAATTCGACGGTTCGGATACGTGTCATTAAATAATCGAACGATATCAGAGAACGATCTTTCGTTATCACCCCATCCACGCATCATGAGGATAGTGATTCTTTCACGTTCCGACAAGTCGCCAGCCATTTTTAAAACGTTTAATTTTAATTAATCGTACGTTGTATTTGGACGATAACAATTAATTTCTGCTTGCTCAAAGCTGAAGTTAGAAGGTGCTCGTTCTTTGATAGCTTTATACATTCTTAGTTGAATTTTAAATGCGAGTTAGACTGCATGTAGTGCGTCACATAGCGGTAAATGAAGGAACTAACGAGACGTTTCATACACGTTTTATGGAGCAATTTTTTGGCAATTTGACTTCAGCGAAATATGAGGATATGTTGAGGAATCGATCTTGCCTTAGTTAGCTGGATCACACACACAACAGATGCAAATCCGAGCGAGTAACCTCCATGTAGTACAGCTTGGATAATGTTAATACCGGCGCTACTCTATCATTCAACCCTCATAACTCGCAAAGTACTTAATAAAAATGAACATTATTATAGTGTTTTGGAAAGCTCTTGAATTAAGCTATAAGAATATGCAATCAAATGTAGGGGGTGTCATTTAAAAAAGTCAATGTGACCTTGACCTGACCTTGACGACGCCATCCAAGGTCAAACTGATAGAATCAGTATATAGATCTTCTTAAACCCTACAACTTTTGTTGGAAACACTTTTCTGTAAAACGTATATTTTCCGAGATATTTAGGGGTTTCCACACTTTTGGTAGACCCTGTATATATATATATGAATAGAAATAAATTGAGATGCACCTTTTTTTTTATGCTGAGATAGAACGCATAGGTGAGAGTTCATAGGGCTATGCCCTGTGCCCCATGCTCTTCCACATAAAAAATAATAACAAAACTTGAGGGTGTAGAAATTACCAAGGATGGCACTGCGTAGAAGTTCTAATGTGAAATACTCAACGTAAGTTATGTGTTGTAATTTATTCCCATTTACTTTTTTGTTTATTTATGTTCAAACTCATAATCGGCATTTCGATAATCAAATTCGCGTGACTAAAATCAATTAATAAAATCAATTAAATTCAAAGTTTCAAAATCAACGGGTGTCAAAGAAACTTCTCGAAACGTCTGTTTTCTACAAACACTCAATCGGTCAATTTAGTTTCTATTTTTTCTAACGACCAAGAAACACTCATCATGCTCGTTGACAACAACATTGTCAACCGTCGACAAAATCAGAGCAACATATGGGCATGCGCGCCCATACGTCACGATCAGCTGATCGCCAATCAGCTGATCAAAAAAGATCGTGCGCATGGCAAATGTAAAAATTTCAACTCCTGACCTCATCGGCGGCCAATAATGCGCGGCGACCTGAGGTCACCGCCAAAATACGAAAACTATTGGCCCACGTTGCAACGGGCCCGAAAATTCTGCCTGCTATATAAAGAGCACCGCACGTGGGCACGGGAAAGTCTTGCGCTTTTCTAAGACGTGCTCTTTTGAACTTATCGCTTTGCTACACCGCTATTTCACACCGCTTATAACGACCGCTATTCTTTTGGACTTCGATTATCCGCGCGTTTCCGACGATCAGCCCACTGCACCGCTCGCGATATCTCACATAACAACTTATCGCCTTTTGCACCGCGCGCTTACTGTGAATCGTAATCACCGAACACTTGTCACCTTTATTTTTTTTGACACGAATAAAGTCTCGTCCTTTTGTTAACCGAAGGCAAATATCTTTTCTCTGACGATCTTGCACCTTCCTCAATTCACTGCCGGACTCGCTTGCGAACAATTTAATTTATTCTCTTTTATATTAATTTTCTTTCTATATATATATATATATATATATATATATATATATATATACATACATACATAGAATATATATATATATATTGTAACGTTGCCGTCCTTAAGAGCGTCCATCCGCCCCGAGATTTTATGGGGCGCAGACCGAGCGGCCGCGCCAGAATCAACCTCGAGAGAGCGTTATCTAAAAATCCCCGGAGAGATGAGCGCTATCGATAGTTTATTTAAATCTTTATTAATTGTATCGAATTTTTGTTTGTTTGTCAAAAACGACAACGGGCACCTCGCCGGAGAAGATCCGGAGGACCGGAAGCACATCAAGGAAGATTGCAGCAAGACGCTTAACGACAGCGAACGGAGGGAATAATAGCGCTTGAAAGGACGATACCAGGGGAATTTACCCGCGTCCCAGGAAGGAGGACGGAAGTCCGATCGACGCTATCCTCCAAGGAGGACAAACGACAGCGGAGCCTCCAACGGGCCCTTGTACCGGGGCCCGCGACAGCAATTATACCATTCAAATCAAATTAATTGCGCGCGAAGCGCTAAAAGCGCCGCGGATCTCACGAGGCGCTAGGACCTCTCGCGTGCCGTATCCTGATTGGCCGCGGAGCTGCGCACCACACTAAGCGGTCATTGACGCCGCTATCAACCCCGGGCCGCGAGATCCCAGGATCATTCTGGTGCGGACGCTCGTTACGAACGATTAAATTGTTGTCTCGTTGTCGGGTACTGATTGATTGTGTGTCGTTGCTGCCGAGAGACCGAGCAGAGGCCGAGGCCGAGGACCATCCCCACGGGAGAAAACGTTATCGGTGAGGTTGCCCATCATTTGTATAAGCCACGTACGCGATTTCGTCCGCGTGCCGGCCGTTCTGCCGCCGTCGCCATTTTTTTCGTGTTTCGAGCCGTTTGCCGAGACGGTGATATTTCGTGAATTTGTCGGACGACCGGAGGCAAGCGACCGAGGAAGGACTATTGTAACGTCGGCGATAAACTGATAAGGTAACGTTCGTCTCTCTCCGGGTTTCGGGTGTTCTTTACGCGAAACTATCGACCGGCGAATATCGACTGCGTGCGCGAAGGATCGTGAAAGCGAATACCGCCCGGGTTGTCGTACCGCTGTTGTCGCCGCGTAGAATATCCCGGGACGTATCTCAGGGTGATTTTTGGATGTCTGATTGCGTGTATGTCATCGTTAATTGTAAGAGTGCGTGTGAGCGTTTTCGATATTTTATTGTAGAGTGAGCGTGACAGTATTTGCGTCGTTGTTTATTACGCCGTTTATGTCGCGCTTATTACGCCGCCGAAAAGAGCGTAACAAAAGGTAACAGAATATTGTCGTCTTTGTCGCGCTTATTACGCTGTCGAATGGCGCGTAATAAATAATATGTAGCGTCTGCCGAATTTATCGTGGTGCGAGATAATCGCCCTAATAGTGAGGGTAAAATTGAGCGATTTGCGCGGAAGAAAGAGGCAAGACATCGGCGGAGAAAATTCTCCGTCTGCCGTCGGCGGTAGAAGTTTGAGATTATCGTTCGCCTATCGCACACATGATTCGTCTTCGCAGAATTATTCAGTATTTTCGGTTATTTATGTTGTCGAATTAGTAAGCCGTCGATTTGTTTCGCGAACTAGGAGATGGCGGGGAAAATTCCGTTGCGATAAGTTGTAGATCTGGCTACCGAAATTACGCTATCGTTTGAATAACATCCGCGAATATTTTCGTGCTGAAAATCTTTGGTATTTCGTAAAGCCTCGCTCTGACCCGCAAACTCCAGCCTAAGAACGGGCTCGGATGAATAATCGAATTGTATTAGTGCTCTCATTTTTATTGTCGATTTTGTTGTCGATTCGAGCAGATACTTACTCAGAATACCGTCGCAATTTTCGTGCCAGCATCAATTATATTGTCTTTTCCGCTTTCGTATTTCGTTCGAATTTATTGTGGACCGTCGTTTCTTGATTTGTATGATTCGTTCTCGTTTTTTCGGGGAATTAATAGCGGACTAATATCATTGTAAGGAATTGTTAATCTCAGTTCAATTATCGCTTATTATTGTTTGCTGAGTCATTGTTCAAAACCGATCCAATTCATATTATTGATTTGTTAATTATTCACTCGTAGTGTTACTTTATTTTTCTAGTAATAAACTTGTTATCTTTTTTTTGTTCAAATCGCGTAATTTATTTAAGTGTTCGTCTCGCTTGGTTGTCAATTGTCGTTTTGTCTGTCGTCCGTTAATTCCGCGGAGACTCGCATAATCAATTAACTTTCTCTATTAACCCCTCCCCTCTACCGTTAGGCGAGCTAGTCGGCCCGTGGCGAAGCAGGCTATCGTTTTCTTTTAACGTCTTTCGGCTTTTCGCGAAAACTGGGCTTTCACTGCGTGAAAGATCGCATCTGGCGCCCAGCTTTTTGATATATCGATACGGTCTCCGTTCCGCCGCGGCTCGCGCGAGAACGTCCTCCATCCCTGTTCCTCAGAACGCGAGTATAATAATTTCGTTATTGTTTTTGACGGCATTTTCGCTCCCCCGCGCACGCTCCCATCCAACATCTCGAGGAGTGTCGCGATTCATTTTGAATTTCAATTGAATAAACGTCGCAATATATATATATATAAATGAATAGAAATAAATTGAGATGCACAACCTTTTTTTTTATGCTGAGATAGAACACATAGGTGAGAGTTCATAGGGCTTTGCCCTGTCCCCCATGCCCTTCGCCATAAAAAAGTTATAAAATTCTCTGTGAAATCCAACGTAAGTTATGTATTGCAATTTATTTCCATTAATTTTTTTATTTATTTAATTTATTCTTTTTTATATTAATTTTTTTTCTATTTTCCTAAAAAGTATTTAAGCAAATGTTACTTCTCTAGGAAAATAGGCTAGTTTCATAAAATAATCATTTGCCTACACACACACACATACACACACACACACACACACACACACACACACACACATATAATTAAATATATATATATATATATATTAAATTAAATATATATATATATAAGTAGTAATACTATGAGAGTTCTAACTCAGGTCCTCTCAGGGGGGGTGAGGCGCGAGGGGAACCGCGGTGCGGGGGGGAGTGACGTCACGCGCGGGGAAGGAGGAACCGTGGCGCGCGTTGGGTGACGTCACCCGCGGGGAAGGGGGACCCGCGGCGCGACCGATGGACGAGGGGGTCCGCGAGGTGAAGGGGAACCGCGGCGCGACCGATGGACGAGGGGGTCCGCGAGGTGAAGGGGGATCCGCAGCGCGAGCGATGGACGAGGGGGTCCGCGCAGTGAAGGGGGATCCGCGGCGCGAGCGATGGACGAGGGGGTCCGCGAGGTGAAGGGGGATCCGCGGCGCGAGCGATGGACGAGGGGGTCCGCGCAGTGAAGCGGCGCGAGTGATGGACGAGAGGGTCCGCGCGGTGAAGGGGGAACCGCGGCGCGACCGATGGACGAGGGGGTCCGCGCAGTGAAGGGGAATCAGCGGTGTGAGAGATGGACGGTGGTGTGAGAAGGACAGCGCTACGTGTGGGAAAAGGACAGTGCAAAGTGTGAAGAGGACAGTGCGACAAGGATGGCGTTAACGTGGGACAAGGACGACGTATAGGTGGGAGAAGGACGACGCAAAGGTAAGTGAACAACGAATATATGAAAGAGAGAGAACGATAGCGCCAAGATGACATGTACAAGAGAGAGAACGATAATATCGCGAGACTTGAAATTAGCGCGTGCGAGAGAGAACGATAGCGCAAAGATGACGCGTGCGAGAAAGAGATATCGCGAGACTTACAACTAGTGCGCGAGAGAGAACGATAGCGCGAAGATGACGCGTGCAAGAGAGAACGATATCGCGATGCTTATAACTAACGCAAGGATGGGGACGCGAGGAGAGGCACGTAAATAATTAGATTTTTTTTTCTCAATTAAAATATATAAAATTTATTAAAATGTGTGTGTTAATACAATTTTGTGTGTGTGTGTGTGTGTGTGTGTGTGTGTGTGTGTGTATGTACTTAAAATTATGATTAATATAAAATATAATATAATAATAATAATATAATAAAATAATGATATAATTATAATAATAATAACTTGGGGGTGCGGGGGGGGGGCAGAGGAGCCAGGTGAGGGGCCGCTCCAGGAAGTTTAAGGGGTGATGCGTCAGGCTGAGGAGGCGTTGCGCCAAGCTAAGGGGAGACCGCTTCTGTAACAGAAAAGATACATATTTTATTGATTTTAATAATTTATTTTAGGATACTTTATTTAATATAAAAATAATACTTACAATGTTATCCATTTATTTAATTTGTGCAAATGGGGCACATATTGCATGGTAATATTTGATGTAAATTTTTCTTGCACTCTTTGCAATAAGTGCCCATTAATAGAGCACAATAATCCGTTTTATGTTTTCGAACGGAGTATACGTTGTGAAATGATGATGCTAATCTTAAAAAACAATCGGAACAATACTTAGTTCCGTCTTCCATATCGTAATAATAATATTTAATGCGACACATTTTTATAGTAACATCCAGGTTATTTATTTCCATCACGTTTAAATGTTTAAATTTTTTCAGTCTTAATTCTTCATCATTATCACTGGCATAATCTGAATCCACTAAGGATGGTATTTCCTCCTCTTCGGATTCTTCCTCAGAGCCATCGACATCCATTTGATTTCCATCTTCGACTATAACAGCCTCTTCAATGTCCTCATCAACGATAATAACATCTTCGTCTTCAATGTTGATGATGATTACATCTTCGTCTTCATCATCAATGAAAATTACGTCTTCTTCGGCCATTGCACTAACGTAACACACAAGACTAACGAAACGCAAAGAACAACGAAATAATATTCTAATGTCGCAGACTCCTCTTCATTATATATCTTTTTAATATCTCGCGTCTCATTCCAATTAGAGCATCACGTCTCATCTACCTCAGCATTTCTCTACATCTTGAGAAAAATTGTCGACTATTCTTATTCGTATGGAAGGAAAGAAATAAAATCATAGATTGAATAAAAATAATTATTTATTGCACGCATCGTAAAGAATATCATTTACAGCACATGTTAATAATTCGCAATCGATCAATGATTCGCTGTCAAAGACATCACTCTCACGTATCGTTTTTACAGCATCGCATACAGTAGTAATATTATTACGTTGTAATACAGTTTCAAATTGTTTAAATTTTTCATTTACGAGATACGTATTCTCGCATAACCAATTATGCATAAGATCGATACAATTTTCAAAAATAAATAAATGTAATAATGTTTCTGGTTTCATGTACAACGAATTTTCGCATAATGCAAGTTTTACAATTTTCGATTGATACATTTCAATCGTTAAATCTCCAATTCTTAATGGGGGAGCAGTCGATTGTAGAAATTGTTCAACGTCTGCTTGCTTCCGCATCAACAAATTCCACGTTGAAAAGGACAACACTATTTGATTGCCTCGATTATCGCCGAGAATCAGTTCCACGTACGATACAGCTCCAACGCTTATTCCAACGTCCAAATACTTGTACGACGTCGGGGTTAGAGCGTACCTTCTTCCAAGTATGCGAGCCGCACGACGAGGCTGAATACTATAAAAATATAAATAATTATACAACAATATTAAAAATCAATAAGTAGCAAATTTTTTAAACGATTTAAACTTACGTGTCGCATTTTTGCTTCTTACACGGTGGAGTTTCACCGTTTCGAATCGGAACGTAGAAATTCATATTTCTTCAGCGGTGAACCTTTCACACGCGCGATTGATGCAATACTGCAATCGTGTTAGAATCAATATCAATTCAAATAGTATCCCAAATTGTGATGTAGAGGGGATTATTGCTGACGCAACATTTTAATTTCCTCCAAAATTTTGTCGCGCCGATGTATGGCTGCGATGACATCATCATCTTCGGAACAAAGATTTAGCTGAAATTGCTAAAATCGAGCGCCGATGTACGGCTGCTCCTGATACAATCACGTCAAAATTATTCAAATGTACGTGACAAAACGGGAAATTTTCAAGGTTAAGATCTGCATCGAAACTAAGATTTAGCTGAATTTGCAAAAATCGAGCGCCGATGTACGGCTGCGCCTGATGCAATCACATTAAAATTTTCAAATGTACGTGACAAATAGTGAAAAAATAATTGCCAAGGTTAAAATGTGTATCATCCCTAGACAAAGATTTAGCTGAATTTACTAAAATCGAGCGCCGATGTACGGCTGCGCCTGATGCAATCACACCAAAATTATTCAAATGTACGTGACAAATAGTGAAAAAATAATTGCCAAGGTTAAAACATGCATCATCCCTAGACAAAGATTTAGCTGAAAGCGCTAAAATCAAGGGCCGATGTACGGTTGCCCCTGATGCAATCATGTTAGATTTTTCAAATGTATTGTACGTGACAAAACGTGAAATTATCAAGGCCAAATTGCACACGGTACTACGGGGAATTTTTTGTAAGATGAAATCGTTCTAGAATGTTCGATGATAAAACAATGCATGAGACGGTATATAAATCATGATAGAGAGACGCACCCCACCAGTAGCTAAAGTGCATCAGACCTGTCATTAGAAACGCTAAATTTTGCAAGTGTACGTTAGCAATATGGAGGAGCAAATTTTGCGAGAACAATCCGCTTTGCTTGATTAATTGGAAAACTACATTGTGTGGGAGCAACGATGCGACGAGTACATCGAGTCGCTGGAAGAGCAAAGTCGAATCAAACGACCGCGATTATCGATCGGAAATCGACAATCACTGATTGCTCGAATCGCGCGCCTCGAAGGTTTGAAAAATTCGGTACGGAGACGTTTCGTACACGCGGGTGCCGGATGTAGTGCGCATCAAAATGCACTTGTGTGGCGTGAAATTGATACGGCGTTCGAGAGTCGCGTATCGACTGGTGCGGTGATAAACTATAATCACATTGAACCGCACCAATTTCTCGATGACGCTAAAGACATTGTGTTGGAACATGTGCAGGACGCTTTAAAAAAACACAACAGTGTAAAAGTGAACACTATATTCAACGGCGAATTTGTGTCGGGTGATAAACACGCGAATAAAAGTGTGAATACGAGAAACTATGAACTCTTTCGCACATCTGATTTACGCGAGTGGTACGAACGGCGCGTTATCGAGTCCACCCTAGCGTCTCTGGAAGAGTTTCAGGAACGCGATAGCGGGTGGGCATTGTCGCGAATACTGAACTTGACTGTAAATATAAACAAGTACAATCCAATGCGCGCGGGATGTCACATTAAATTGCCGCGGGAGATTATGATGAAGAGAGCGGTGGTTAACGTGCAATCAAAGGACAATGCGTGTTTCGCGTGGGCAGTGGTCGCCGCTCTGTATCCCGCTGAAAGGAACGCGGAACGGGAATCATCGTACCCGCATTACGCGACAGTGCTGAATTTCCGGGACATTGAGTTTCCAGTGACTGTGAATCAGATTAAAAAATTTGAACTTGCAAATGACATTTCAATCAATGTGTACTGCATCGAAGACAAAAACATTGTCCCGATACGTCTTTCGCAGCAGAAGCGGGACAAGCATGTGAATCTGCTGTACATTGAAGATGACAACAGCGTGGGACATTTCGCTTGGATCAAGAATTTATCACGGCTCGTGAGCTCGCAATTGAGCAAACACAATGGCCAAAGATATATCTGTGATCGGTAAGTTTATTTTATATTATTTGAAAATTATAATTTATATAAAAATCTTATGATAAAAAAATTTTTTTCTTTTACAGATGCCTTCATTATTTTTATTCGGACGACAAGTTGCAATCGCATACGGTCGACTGCGGAAAGCTAAACGATTGCGCTGTCCGATTGCCGAGCGACAAGGACAAGTGGCTCGAGTTCAGCAACCCTAATCGGAAGGAGCGGCTTCCATTCATCGTGTACGCCGACTTGGAATGTGTCCTGACCAAGACGAAAGAAGAAAAATTATATCAACACCATCGGGTATTTAGTTTAGCTTATTATGTACATTGTTCGTACGACGACTCATTATCAACGTATCATTCGCGTCGAAGCGTTGATTGTATAGCATGGTTCGCTGAAGACCTTAAAAATTTAGCAATTCGCGTTAAGAATATTTTAAAAACAAATGTCCCCATGGTAAATTTAACATCCGATGAGTGGGAGAAATTCCATAGCGCCACTCGTTGTCATATATGCGAAAAGCCGTTTGCGCAAGACGATACACGCGTTCGCGATCATTGCCATCTGACCGGGCGGTACAGAGGTCCCGCACACTCAAATTGTAATCTAAATTATAAAGATTCTTTTTGTATTCCGATAGTGTTTCACAATTTATCCGGTTACGATTCTCATTTTATTATTGAGGAAATAGCCACAGCGTTCGAAGGGAAAATCGAGTTATTACCGATAACCAAGGAAAAATATATTTCGTTTACCAAAAGTGTTGATCTTAAAGAAGAAGAAGAATCAAAAAATCAAATAAAATTACGTTTCATCGATTCATACAAATTTCTCGCATCGAGTCTCGATAAATTGGCATCATTTTTGGACAAAGATAAACTCAAAATTTTAAAATCGGAATTTCAAAATTTATCAACAGAAAATTTCAATTTGTTAACGCGAAAAGGTGTATTTCCGTACGAATACATCGATTCCGTCGACAGGTTGCATGATACGTGTTTACCATCGCGCGAATCATTTTACAGTTCCTTGACCGGTGAAACTGTATCCGAGAGCGATTACGCACACGCCGAGAACGTCTGGACGCGATTCTCCATTCGGACGCTAGGCGAATATAGCGACTTGTACCTCAAAATTGATGTCTTGTTATTAGCCGACATTTTCGAAAACTTTCGAGATAAATGTATCGAAAGTTACGGACTCGACCCCGCGTATTATTATACTCTCCCCGGATACACGTGGGACGCCATGTTGAAGCATACAAAGATCACGTTCGAGTTGCTTACAGACATCGACATGGTTATGTTTATCGAACGTGGTATACGCGGTGGTCTGAGCCAATGTTCGGGTAGATACGCTCGCGCTAATAACATGTACATGGAGTCGTACGATCCATCGAAACCATCATCGTACTTGATGTACTTTGATGTAAATAATTTGTACGGATGGGCAATGTGTCAACCGCTGCCCTATGCTGATTTTCGATGGGTCGACGATGTGTCAAATTTTGATGTATCATCCATCGCGCTAGATTCGTCTACGGGCTATATCCTCGAAGTGGACCTCGAGTACCCGCAACATCTTCACGATGCGCACACTGATCTACCGTTTTGCCCGACACGCGACAAACCACCTGGCAAGCGAGAATTCAAGCTACTTGCAACGTTATACGATAAGAAGCGTTACGTGATACACTACCGCAATCTGCAGCAGTGTACGCGGCACGGCCTTCGTGTAACAAAAATACATCGAATTTTACAGTTTTCTCAATCTCCCTGGCTTCAAAATTATATAGAATTAAATACACATTTCAGAACATTGGCTAAAAATGATTTCGAAAAAAATTTATATAAATTAATGAATAATGCGGTGTTTGGTAAAACGATGGAAAATGTGCGCAATCGTGTCGATGTAAAATTATTAACAAAGTGGGACGGTCGGTACGGCGCAGAGGTGATGATCGCGAAACCAAATTTCCACAGTAGAAGCGTTTTTTCGGAAAACTTAATCGCTGTGGAATTGCGTAAACTCGAGGTGAAATTCTACAAGCCGATTTACGTGGGTATGTGCATCCTCGACATATCCAAAACATGTTTGCACGAATTTCATCACGAGTATATGGCGCCAATGTATCGCGACAAATGCCGGGTAATGTATACCGATACGGACAGTCTCATATATCACATCGAGTGTGCGAATGTGTATGAGAATATGAAGCGTGACATTGTTAGATTCGATACGAGCGATTATGCGGTGGACAATGCATACGGTATACCGCTTCTAAATAAAAAGGTGCCGGGTCTGATGAAGGATGAAAACAACGGTGCCATAATGACCGAATTCGTCGGGCTCAGAGCAAAGATGTACGCGTTACGAGTGAATGGGAAAAAGGATACGAAGAAAGTCAAAGGTGTCAAGAGCAACGTTGTCGCGAGAACGATAACGTTTGACGATTACACGCGGTGCTTGAACGAAGAGATTGAAATGACGCGTCAGCAGTCGTGTATACGATCTAAATTACACCAAGTATACACGATTCGCGAGACGAAAATTGCTCTGAGTCCGTACGACGACAAGCGGTATATCGTACCCGATACCACCGATACATTACCGTGGGGACATTATCAGATACCGTTGTAAATAAATGTATATTTTATTTATTGTATATTTTGTACATAATCATGTATATATTTTGTACATTTTATATTATATATTTTTATATTTATATATATTTTATATACGCATATTTTATATGTTTCAATAAATGTTTACAACACATTATTTTTATGGATCCAAGAGTTGTATGATTTATCCATTCCCAACCATTTCACGTAAACCTCGTCACCCTTTTTTTGTAAAATTTTTTCCACGAGATATACGTCGGGATTGGCGACGCGTTGTAACTCATATTCGTAGAATCCTCCAGCGACGAGATTTCCCCGCGAATCTTCGAGTATAAATGTCGCGGGATTAGTTTTCTGCACCTCGATAATCTTAAAAACTTCGGTCGTCCAATTTGGTGTGAAACCTTTTTCAAAGATGGTCTTGTATTTGCTCACGCGTACCGAATCGCCTACTTTAAATTTTGCAGGAGCCGCAATTTTTACGTTGCTGTACACAGTATTTAAAAGTTTTTCGGCGATCGCCGGAGTGATGTCGACAGGTCTCATACCGATGGTGCGATGTTTTCGCGTATTGTACTCTGCAACGAGTCGAGATAGTTCGTCGATCCATTTGTAATTCCCATTCAACGTAAACATTTTCCACATATTATTTTTTAAAGTACGATTGAATCGTTCCACGACTGAGGCTTTCATAACGGAATATGTCGAGTAATGATTAATGTTGTGTTTCTTCATGAGTTTCTGCACACTCGAGTTGTAAAATTCTTTTCCTCTATCGGTTTGAAAATTTTTCGGACATCTTTTATCGTCTCCAATAATCTTTGCGATCGTTTCGGACATTTCGTTCCCGCTCTTACTCTTGAGCGGTACAGCCCACGCATACTTGCTCAACACATCGATAACCGTGAGTATGTATTTATGACCCTTGTTGAGTCGAGAGTACGAACGCATGTCCACCACGTCCGCCTGCCACAGATCATCGTATCCGCGTACAATGACGCGTCTTCGTGGAAAATTTCTTCTCGCCGGAGCATGTAATTCCTCGACTAGTTGCCGCTTTTCGGAGGTGCTTTTGTTCTTTCGCACGTTTGATCGAGGCATAATTAATATGCGATATTAGTATATCTCGCTTATTGTGTCGAGTTAGATGTTGCATGTCTCAGCACATTCTTTATCTCATCCATCATTAATTGCAGCGTCTGCACGTTTGTTTCGAGCGCGATAATTTTTTGCTCAATTTCTCCCTGCCGATCTCTCAAAAGTTTATCCACGTATCGTTTGTTGACAACGTCGCTATCAGCTTCCGGTTGCGCTACGCGTTGAATCTTGCGCGACCTTGCGTCAAAGCCGGTAGTAGTTTGGCAGAGAGCGTTATCGCGAACGTAATTTCTCAATAATCCATTCCATACATAGTACAAATTGTTCGACGATCCCAATGATAATCCGAATTTATTAATCGACATTTCGGTACCGAGAACATTGACCGAATGACGCGTATCGCCGACGCATAGTTTAATTTATAATAATGCCGGCCTCGCGAAGTTCTTCGATAATCGACAAGATTTCATTGTCGTGAGCATTGTTGCCGGCTCGACGCGAGGCGTCCAGCAATCGCAAACGATCCACCAATTCGTTGGGATCGTTCCAATGCACGTAATCGATCATGTTGTCGCTTAACGTCATGGTGCGCGGCGCGTCTATACCTCTTCCCATCTTTCTATCGGGGAATAATGGTGCAATTATATATTTGTACTTGTACCCTTTATTAGTTTTAATAGGATTATTAACTTTGTTGTCACGTTTATGCGCATTTGTTATCTTTAATATACTTTGATATTTATGCAAATCATCTCGAGTATATTTTTTATGATTGGGAAATTTTTTAAAAATCAAATCGTAGATACCTTCGGTTCCCTTATATTTTATTCCATCGATAATTATATTATCTTCCTTGTCCACATCGAAACATTTATCACCCAGCATCATTCCTTCATTGGTAAATTTAACGCCGTAGACGTAATCCATACTCTTATTTTTATCAACACTCATAATATCTCCTATATATTTTTGCGCCAGTGGACCTAAATGCTCTCGGAACGTTTTCTGACCTCCGGACGTTTCTAATTCGTGTCGGACCGATGTTACAAAAGAATCGGGTGTGGTCTCGTAAATTTCTTCGACGGACGTGGATGGTATTGTTTGACGCGGTTGTACTTTTATCGGAGTAGAAACAGTAGCCATATTAGAAAATTGCTTCCTTCGCTTTGATCGATTCGGTGTCGAATATATCGGTGAATCGTTTATCGGCATATTTATCCGTGCTCGCTTTAGTCCTTGCTTGGTCTCTTTTATTTTTTCCTCATGCTTCTCACCAAACGTCAAACTCAGCGGTTCGATTTTCGATGCATCAGATTCCACAGTATTTTCGACAAGCTGTTTTAAAGGCTCGGTAATCGGTTTAAATTGCCTTTCCAATATGATATCTTCCTCCATTTTACCAGTTTTCAAAGCGCGATATTTTTTGCGAATCGATTCGCTCGTTTTTGCAATCTCTGTCGCAATCTTTTCACGATCGCCGTTCATGATGCTCGATCGATGTGTCGATGATGACTGATCGCTTTACGGTATCGCGAAATCATTAAATCCCCTTCTATATCGTCCATTGATCAACGTACTATCTTTATCAATGACTACGAAGCCATATTTGCGTTGCCAACATTTCTGACACAATGCATGGAAATCGTCGTAAGACATATCGGTATTCACGTGATCGTTGTACACATGTTTCAAATTTGTACCGTCTTGTTTAAACAGGATCAGCAGGTTCGCGTTGTCGCGTATAAGATGCTTAGGTATCTTGGCGTACGTCTGACAAAGATAGAAACAGTCAACGCTCGAGTGTCGACCCATTGCAAAGTACTCTCTTATCGTATCCTGCTTGTCGCATGCCACGTCATCAAAGATAAAGATGGAATTCGGAAGCGCCTCACTCGGTGGAATGACATCGCTGTTATTAGAGAATGTAAAGTAGCCGATTTCATCTATAGGTGCTAGTAAATTTTCCAAGTATTTGTATTTCGGCTGTTGAAGCGATTTCGAGTATACGTACACGTTCTCGAAACGTACACCGTGTGGACTTTCTATCAAACTAATCAACACGTTCGTCTTACCACAATTTGAAGGGCCGCAAACGATACCGCGTATAGTAGTCGGCAGCATGTTTCCATGCTTGCGTACTTTTTTCTCCGATATTAGTCTATCATCGAAATTTGATACTTTGATTACTCGCGCTTGTCGCACGAACCGCATGTTTTCTCTTTCGAATCAATTTTGCGAATGATCACGAGGGGGAGACCTATTTATAGAAGTGTCTCGACTCGAAACCGGTCAGTATCAAAAATGTTTCTCCTTCTGTCGGATGAGAGAGACATTCTTGGGCTTACCACCAAACAACTGCAGTATATCCCAAAGATTTTATTACTTCAAAATTTTGGTGATTACGTGGAACGATTGTGGGACAAGCTTCCAGAATATATAAAGGCTGATTCGGAGGTTCGACAATATCGTTCGTGCATGCGACATTACAACCAGCCGTGGCAGCAAACACACATTGACGGTCCACCACCGTTGATAAAAGATTGCGACGTATGTCAGCGAGAATTGTAAAAGGTAGCGGCCTCTTAAATCGTGCGATAAACGCGCTTCCCATCGAATTACATATTCCCGGTTATCAGTTTTGCGGGCCGGGAACTCGATTAGAGAAACGATTGGCTAGAGGTGATCGAGGCATCAATCCATTGGATGCGGCGTGTCGTGAACACGACATTGCTTACGCGCGAAGCAACGACCTCGACCAACGTCACATCGCTGATCGCATACTAGCTGCAAGAGCGCAAGAACGCATTACCGCGAGGGATTCGACTCTCGGTGAAAGAGCAGCCGCTACGACTGTTTGGGCGGCAATGAAGGCAAAGACAAAACTCGGCATGGGGATGAAAAAGCCATCGACGACAAAGAGGAGGAAGAAACGAATACTTCCTGTAGCGAAACGTGGTGGTATTTTACCACTTTTACCGTTGTTGGGAGTTTTCGGTTCATTAGCCGGCGGTGCGGCGGGAATCGCAAAGGCGGTAAACGATAGCAAGGCTGCGCAACGTCAGCTGGAAGAGATGCAGCGTCACAATCGCGCTATGGAAGGTCGCGGACTTTATCTCGCTCCGTACAAGCGTGGACAGGGATTCTCAACAAAGTCTAAGAGAAAAAAAAAAACGTCGAAAAAACATTAAAAATGCCTACGGGTGCGACAACTAACGTGCAATTGCAACAATTTGCGAAACGTATGTGTATACCTTTCTTTAGAGGTGTTTTCATGCGCAATAATTTACCGATAAGCGGCGTACGACGAAACGAGAGCGGTATCGTCAATTTAGATGACGTTGATGGTCCCGGTACTCATTGGGTAGCGTACGCAAAGAGGGGCGATCGTGTCGTATATTTCGACAGTTTTGGAAATCTTCGACCGCCCAAGGAACTTGTACGATATTTCGGACGAGTGAAAATTGAATACAATTACACATCTTATCAAAGTTATAATCAGAGTATCTGTGGACAGTTGTGTTTAAAATTTCTTCAAACGATCAATTTAAAGCCTGACAATCCATCGTCATGACTCAGTATTCGTTCGACATGTCACTGACACTTACGTTGACTGGCAGAAGCAGCGTTCTCGCTGTAAGCTATTTCCCCGCTATAGATTTGACCGATGCCGATTACGAGCTCGGATTAACGGATTTTGAAACTTATCACACGATTCCGAACGTAAATTTTTCGAATAATAAATTTTATTTTGGCAACGACGACAAGGAAATTACAATTCCCGAAGGAGCGTACGAATTGCATGCCATAAATGATTATCTCAAACGCGCAATTTTGCGAGATGAACACCTTTCCAGAGATGGCGAAAACGATTATGATGAGGAATATCCAATAGTGCTCCGCGCCAAT
The DNA here is from genome assembly GCF_003227725.1 of Camponotus floridanus. Taxonomy (NCBI): domain Eukaryota; kingdom Metazoa; phylum Arthropoda; class Insecta; order Hymenoptera; family Formicidae; genus Camponotus; species Camponotus floridanus. The sequence goes on from NW_020229295.1 coordinate 131,491, forward strand.
CACAGTACGCTAAAGAGTGAAATCAAATGCGCCTACAGAATAAACTTTACCAAACGCGACAATGTAGGATCCTTGCTTGGATTCTCGTCGAATCGTATATTGCAACCTCGCAAGTGGTATGAATCAGACGAACCTGTTAATATTATAAACATAAATATTATTCGTATAGAATGCAACGTGACTACTGGTGCGTACAGCAACGGCATGCGCGTACACACGATACATGAATTTTCACCGAGCGTACCGCCAGGATATAAGATATCGGAAACGCCGGCACAGATCATTTATCTGCCGATCGTTGTACGGAGCATTACGGATTTAACGATACGTATTGTGGATCAAAGAGGTCGATTGCTTGATTTTCGAGGAGAGGAAATTACCGTAAGATTGCATATACGGCGGCGACAAACATAGTATGCTTGTACTGAACGAAACGGAGCACGCGAGAGACAATACTTTTACGCGGGACAATACTATTGCAGTAAGGCGAGCAGTATCGGGTGACAATAATAAGATTGCCGTTAAAAAGAAGCTGAGCGCGTTGAATCGTGAATTTTTGAAATCATTGGGATTCATCGTACGAAAAGAATGATTGATGTTTTGAATATCGGAGGTGAGCCAGTCTTTGATGATCGTATCGTCAAGATTGAGACTCATACGTACAATCCGTACGCCAATACGACGCTTGGATACAGGATGAGATACGAATACCTATACAACATCAGGATTTATACACGTTACCGTGCGAAAGCTTTCTTTACATCGAGGGAAGATTTAATGTGCGTAAAGCGAATGATGAAATGAAGGTTGTATTGGGAAAACAATTGCGTCGCATTCATGTTTGATGAGCTTCGATACGAACTCGACGGAGTAGAGATTGATCGCAACAGAAATGTTGGAATAACATCGACGCTCAAAAATTATGTCTCTCTAACACATCAGAAAGTATAAACTTGAAGAATGCATCGTGGGATTTGACGTACAACGGTGACAAAAATTATTTCAACTTTTGCGTGCCGCTCAACATGTTGCTGGGATTTTGCGAAGATTATAAACGCGTTGTGATTAACGCTCGTCACGAATTGATTTTGATACGTTCGCGCAACGATAATAATTGTCTATTCGGACATCCGTCGTCGGAAGCTGAGATTGAATTACTCAAGATACAGTGGCGTATGCCTCATGTAATATTGAACGAGATTAATAAATTATCAATGTTGCGAATATTGGAAAGCGGACGGTATTTGAACATGAGTTTCCGATCTTGGGATCTATACGAATTTCCTCTGTTACATAGCACGACCAAACATTCGTGGACCGTGAAAGCCGCCTCCCAGCTAGAGAAACCGCGATACGTGATCTTGCACTAAACTGTAAAAAGAATTCGTGTCACACAGATGTTACATTGTTCGAAACTGCAAATTGACCAACGTTAAACTCTATTTAAACTCGGAATTTTATCCCTACGATGATTTAAATTTAGATTTTGAAAAAAATAGATTCGCCGTCCTATTCAACATGTACTCTCGTTTTCGCAAATCGTATTACGGATGCGATAATAGCACCGCGCTATTAACCATTCCAAAATTTCTACATTGCGGTCCTCTAGCGGTCATTGATTGCTCGCGACAAAACGAGTCTGTCAAAACTGCTACCGTGGATGTGAGAATAGAGTTTGAGTGCAGGGAAAATATACCTGCGAATACTACCGCCTATTGTCTCATCTTGCACGATCGGGTTGTCGAATATAATCCATTGACTAATGTAGTCCGCAAAATTACATAGGTCAGCAAATATCCCCTCCATTGCACATGAAGAAAAATATAAAAGATTGAGATGTTTGACGATTGACATCAGTCTGCGATCGGATCTTATCATCGGCTGCGCCAACGTTTGTGGATCTGCAAGGATTTATCGTTGGGAAAAATTTTGTCGTGAAGGAAGCTGCGGTTTTTGAGAAAATGGATCGTACATTTCTCGTACATTAATTTTCATACTATTTTACCATGTACACGGTACCATGCAATGCTCACCAAATCTGAGAAGATGCCAGGTTTATGGCTGAGATTAAAAACCATCATGGATTATCGTGGAATGATGGACACGTTCATATTGGAATTCGAAACGTTTAATCACGACGGCGGTGATGGGTGCAACGGAGGAGGATGATGCAGCTCACCTCTCGTGTACGTAAAGGCCATGAAAAACGACAATGGTTGGCCGAATACTGGGCGATGATGCGAGAAACGATGTGATTATCGAAACTTTGGATGCAGACTATGAGGATGTAGCTTCTTTAAATAAGTTAGATGTTAAGAATACTATGCGTTGTGAAAATCATGAAAAAATTGCGCGTTCTACAAAATGTATTTAAAAATTTATAATGGTGGTTTGAAACATCATGATTCTGTCGAAACTCGGCCATACTTATAATAAATGATGATGCGATATATTTTTTATCGTCTTTCTTATTCTCTCCTTTTTTTCCTCATCCCTATCTATGCATGTGCGCAGTATCGTGTTTCCATACGTGACACAGCTGCCACAGATATTGTATTTCGATACTACATGTGATACATTGTAATACATTGTAATATTTGTTTGATAAGGAATATAGTTTTGCGTTCAATTACCGTTTCGTTTCCGTTTAATGAACCGTTCAATTACCGTTCATTTCCGTTCGGAATGAGCGTTCAATTAGGTCGGTTCGCGACGGTCGTTCATTTTGTTCGACCGTTCAATTACGTTCATTTCCGTTCAAGACCGTTTGACGAGCGTTCGATGAGCGTTCATTACCGTTCGANAATGCATGGAAATCGTCGTAGACATATCGGTATTCACGTGATCGTTGTAACACATGTTTCAAATTTGTGCCGTCTTGTTTAAACAGGATCAGCAGGTTTCGCGTTGTCGCGTATAAGATGCTTAGGTATTTGGGCGTACGTCTGACAAAGATAGAAACAGTCAACGCTCGAGTGTCGACCCATTGCAAAGTACTCTCTTATCGTATCCTGCTTGTCGCATGCCACGTCATCAAAGATAAAGATGGAATTCGGAAGCGCCTCACTCGGTGGAATGACTCGCTGTTATTAGAGAATGTAAAGTAGCCGATTTCATCTATAGGTGCTAGTAAATTTTCCAAGTATTTGTATTTCGGCTGTTGAAGCGATTTCGAGTATACGTACACGTTCTCGAAACGTACACCGTGTGGACTTTCTATCAAACTAATCAACACGTTCGTCTTACCACAATTTGAAGGGCCGCAAACGATACCGCGTATAGTAGTCGGCAGCATGTTTCCATGCTTGCGTACTTTTTTCTCCGATATTAGTCTATCATCGAAATTTGATACTTTGATTACTCGCGCTTGTCGCACGAACCGCATGTTTTCTCTTTCGAATCAATTTTGCGAATGATCACGAGGGGGAGACCTATTTATAGAAGTGTCTCGACTCGAAACCGGTCAGTATCAAAAATGTTTCTCCTTCTGTCGGATGAGAGAGACATTCTTGGGCTTACCACCAAACAACTGCAGTATATCCCAAAGATTTTATTACTTCAAAATTTTGGTGATTACGTGGAACGATTGTGGGACAAGCTTCCAGAATATATAAAGGCTGATTCGGAGGTTCGACAATATCGTTCGTGCATGCGACATTACAACCAGCCGTGGCAGCAAACACACATTGACGGTCCACCACCGTTGATAAAAGATTGCGACGTATGTCAGCGAGAATTGTAAAAGGTAGCGGCCTCTTAAATCGTGCGATAAACGCGCTTCCCATCGAATTACATATTCCCGGTTATCAGTTTTGCGGGCCGGGAACTCGATTAGAGAAACGATTGGCTAGAGGTGATCGAGGCATCAATCCATTGGATGCGGCGTGTCGTGAACACGACATTGCTTACGCGCGAAGCAACGACCTCGACCAACGTCACATCGCTGATCGCATACTAGCTGCAAGAGCGCAAGAACGCATTACCGCGAGGGATTCGACTCTCGGTGAAAGAGCAGCCGCTACGACTGTTTGGGCGGCAATGAAGGCAAAGACAAAACTCGGCATGGGGATGAAAAAGCCATCGACGACAAAGAGGAGGAAGAAACGAATACTTCCTGTAGCGAAACGTGGTGGTATTTTACCACTTTTACCGTTGTTGGGAGTTTTCGGTTCATTAGCCGGCGGTGCGGCGGGAATCGCAAAGGCGGTAAACGATAGCAAGGCTGCGCAACGTCAGCTGGAAGAGATGTCACAATCGCGCTATGGAAGGTCGCGGACTTTATCTCGCTCCGTACAAGCGTGGACAGGGATTCTCAACAAAGTCTAAGAGAAAAAAAAAAACGTCGAAAAAACATTAAAAATGCCTACGGGTGCGACAACTAACGTGCAATTGCAACAATTTGCGAAACGTATGTGTATACCTTTCTTTAGAGGTGTTTTCATGCGCAATAATTTACCGATAAGCGGCGTACGACGAAACGAGAGCGGTATCGTCAATTTAGATGACGTTGATGGTCCCGGTACTCATTGGGTAGCGTACGCAAAGAGGGGCGATCGTGTCGTATATTTCGACAGTTTTGGAAATCTTCGACCGCCCAAGGAACTTGTACGATATTTCGGACGAGTGAAAATTGAATACAATTACACATCTTATCAAAGTTATAATCAGAGTATCTGTGGACAGTTGTGTTTAAAATTTCTTCAAACGATCAATTTAAAGCCTGACAATCCATCGTCATGACTCAGTATTCGTTCGACATGTCACTGACACTTACGTTGACTGGCAGAAGCAGCGTTCTCGCTGTAAGCTATTTCCCCGCTATAGATTTGACCGATGCCGATTACGAGCTCGGATTAACGGATTTTGAAACTTATCACACGATTCCGAACGTAAATTTTTCGAATAATAAATTTTATTTTGGCAACGACGACAAGGAAATTACAATTCCCGAAGGAGCGTACGAATTGCATGCCATAAATGATTATCTCAAACGCGCAATTTTGCGAGATGAACACCTTTCCAGAGATGGCGAAAACGATTATGATGAGGAATATCCAATAGTGCTCCGCGCCAATCACAGTACGCTAAAGAGTGAAATCAAATGCGCCTACAGAATAAACTTTACCAAACGCGACAATGTAGGATCCTTGCTTGGATTCTCGTCGAATCGTATATTGCAACCTCGCAAGTGGTATGAATCAGACGAACCTGTTAATATTATAAACATAAATATTATTCGTATAGAATGCAACGTGACTGCTGGTGCGTACAGCAACGGCATGCGCGTACACACGATACATGAATTTTCACCGAGCGTACCGCCAGGATATAAGATATCGGAAACGCCGGCACAGATCATTTATCTGCCGATCGTTGTACGGAGCATTACGGATTTAACGATACGTATTGTGGATCAAAGAGGTCGATTGCTTGATTTTCGAGGAGAGGAAATTACCGTAAGATTGCATATACGGCGGCGACAAACATAGTATGCTTGTACTGAACGAAACGGAGCACGCGAGAGACAATACTTTTACGCGGGACAATACTATTGCAGTAAGGCGAGCAGTATCGGGTGACAATAATAAGATTGCCGTTAAAAAGAAGCTGAGCGCGTTGAATCGTGAATTTTTGAAATCATTGGGATTCATCGTACGAAAAGAATGATTGATGTTTTGAATATCGGAGGTGAGCCAGTCTTTGATGATCGTATCGTCAAGATTGAGACTCATACGTACAATCCGTACGCCAATACGACGCTTGGATACAGATGAGATACGAATACCTATACAACATCAGGATTTATACACGTTACCGTGCGAAAGCTTTCTTTACATCGAGGGAAGATTTAATGTGCGTAAAGCGAATGATGAAATGAAGGTTGTATTGGGAAACAATTGCGTCGCATTCATGTTTGATGAGCTTCGATACGAACTCGACGGAGTAGAGATTGATCGCAACAGAAATGTTGGAATAACATCGACGCTCAAAAATTATGTCTCTCTAACACATCAGAAAAGTATAAACTTGAAGAATGCATCGTGGGATTTGACGTACAACGGTGACAAAAATTATTTCAACTTTTGCGTGCCGCTCAACATGTTGCTGGGATTTTGCGAAGATTATAAACGCGTTGTGATTAACGCTCGTCACGAATTGATTTTGATACGTTCGCGCAACGATAATAATTGTCTATTCGGACATCCGTCGTCGGAAGCTGAGATTGAATTACTCAAGATACAGTGGCGTATGCCTCATGTAATATTGAACGAGATTAATAAATTATCAATGTTGCGAATATTGGAAAGCGGACGGTATTTGAACATGAGTTTCCGATCTTGGGATCTATACGAATTTCCTCTGTTACATAGCACGACCAAACATTCGTGGACCGTGAAAGCCGCCTCCCAGCTAGAGAAACCGCGATACGTGATCTTTGCACTACAAACTAGTAAAAAGAATTCGGTGTCACAAGATGTTACATTGTTCGATAACTGCAAATTGACCAACGTTAAACTCTATTTAAACTCGGAATTTTATCCCTACGATGATTTAAATTTAGATTTTGAAAAAAATAGATTCGCCGTCCTATTCAACATGTACTCTCGTTTTCGCAAATCGTATTACGGATGCGATAATAGCACCGCGCTATTAACCATTCCAAAATTTCTACATTGCGGTCCTCTAGCGGTCATTGATTGCTCGCGACAAAACGAGTCTGTCAAAACTGCTACCGTGGATGTGAGAATAGAGTTTGAGTGCAGGGAAAATATACCTGCGAATACTACCGCATATTGTCTCATCTTGCACGATCGGGTTGTCGAATATAATCCATTGACTAATGTAGTCCGCAAAATTACATAGGTCAGCAAATATCCCCTCCATTGCACATGAAGAAAAATATAAAAGATTGAGATGTTTGATGATTGACATCAGTCTGCGATCGGATCTTATCATCATGGCTGCGCCAACGTTTGTGGATCTGCAAGGATTTATCGTTGGGAAAAATTTTGTCGTGAAGGAAGCTGCGGTTTTGAGAAATGGATCCGTACTTTCTCATTACATTTTTACATGCCCGGTACCATGGTACATGCTCACAAAATCTGAGAGATGCCAGGTTTTATGGCTGATTAAAAACCATCATGGATTATCGTGGAATGATGGACACGTTTCATATTGGAATTCGAAACGTTTAATCACGACGGCGGTGATGGGTGCAACGGAGGAGGATGATGCATCACCTCTCGTGTACGTTAAAGGCCATGAAAAACGGCAATGGTTGGCCGATATACTGGACGATGATGCGAGAAACGATGTGATTATCGAAACTTTGGATGCAGACTACGAGGATGTAGCTTCTTTAAATAAGTTAGATGATAAGAATACTATGCGTTGTGAAAATCATGTAAAAAATTGCGCTTTACAAAATGTATTTAAAATTTATAATTGGTGGTTAAAACATCATGATTCTTCGAATCCATACTTATAATAAATTGATGATGTGATATATTTTTATCGTCTTTCTTATTCTCTCCTTTTTTTCCTCATCCCTATCTATGCGTGTGCGCAGTATCGTGTTTCCATACGTGACACAGCTGCCACAGATATTGTATTTCGATAGTACATTGTGATACATTGTAATACATTGTAATATTTGTTTGATAAGTGAATATAGTTTTGCGTTCAATTACCGTTCGTTTCCGTTTAATGGCCGCTCAATTACCGTTCATTTTCATTCGATGACCGTTCAATTATCGTTCGACGGTCGTTCATTTCCGTTCGAAAAGCGTTCAATTACCGTTCATTTCCGTTCAAAGACCGTTTGACGAGCGTTCGATGAGCGTTCATTTCCGTTCGATGATCGTTCAATTACCGTTCGAAAAGCGTTCAATTACCGTTTGGCGAGCGTTCGATGAGCGTTCGAAAAGCGTTCATTTCCGTTCGAAAAGCGTTCAATTACCGTTCGAAAAGCGTTCAATTACCGTTCGTTTCCATTCGAAGAGCGTTCAATTACCGTTCGTTTCCGTTCGAAGAGCGTTCATTTCCGTTCGATGACCGTTCAATTACCGTTCGTTTCCGTTCGAAGAGCGTTCAACGTTCAATTACCGTTCGATGACCGTTCAATTACCGTTCATTTCCGTTCGAAGAGCGTTCATTTCCGTTCGATAAGCGTTCAATTACCGTTCGTTTCCGTTCAAAGAGCGTTCATTTCCGTTCGAAGAGCGTTCGAAGAGCGTTCAATTACCGTTCGACGGTCGTTCATTTCCATTCGAAGAGCGTTCGAAGAGCGTTCAATTACCGTTCGACGGTCGTTCATTTCCGTTCGAAGAGCGTTCAATGACCGTTTGGCGAGCGTTCGATGAGCGTTCGAAAAGCGTTCAATTACCGTTCAATTACCGTTCATTTCCGTTCAAAGTCCGTTCAATGACTGTTTGACGAGCGTTCGATGACCGTTTGACGAGCGTTCGATGAGCGTTCAATTCCGTTCGAAAAGCGTTCAATTACCGTTCGTTTCCGTTCAATTACCATTTGATCGGGGTTGACACATTATATCGTGTTAATTTGCATGGGAACATGCATACTTTTGTCTTACGACGCGTTTTTGGTAAAGCGATAATGATACGTCCACCGTTTTATCTGTTCGCAAAGTCGTGATATTATATTATATTATATTATACCGCGCTGAGTTGCGTGGGATCGGGTGTACTTTTGTCTTACGACGCATTTTTGACATGGTGATAATGCAGCATCTCTACTATAAAACCTCGTGCCGAGACCTCGTTACCGCTTCATAAAGTTTCAGAGACTGTACGAGTAAAGTGTGAAAGTTAAAAAAAGTTAAAATGGAATATATCATGGAAAACTGTACCGGATGGAAGCAGGCCTTCTCTAACTTGCTCTGCGTTTTATTGGTGAAACTGGCCTTCCATTGGGAGGTAAGTATTGATTTTGCGAATAATTTATATAAAATTGTACATCTATTGTACATAATACTTATATTTTTTATTTTCTAGTCCCTATCTGAAGTCCGGATACCCGGCTTTATGAATATAGAGCATCGGCAATGGGTGCGGGCGGAGCGGCGGTGGAGGAGAAACGACCTCTCCTTCATGTGGGGCGACGCCCCGGAGAGTCCTCCAGATGAGGAGGACGTTTTCAACCTTCGGCGGCTCTTCGGGGAAGAGCCCTACATGGAGGAGGAGATTTGGGTGCCCAGGGAGATTCGGGCACCCAATGGTGTACAGAATGGGGAGCACAGATGTAAGTATTTTTATAAATATTGTAACTATAGTTTTATATTAACGCGCATCTTTTTTTCTGTTACAGGAGCGGCCCCCTCACCTGGCTCCCCTGGCCCCTCCACCCCCCCCCCGCACCCCCAAATTATTATTATTATTATTATTATATTATTATTATTATATTATTATATTATATTATATTTTATATTAATCATAATTTTAAGTACACACACACACACACACACACACACACACACACACACAAAATTGTATTAACACACACATTTTAATAAATTTTATATATTTTAATTGAGAAAAAAAAATCTAATTATTTACGTGCCTCTCCTCGCGTCCCCATCCTTGCGTTAGTTATAAGCATCGCGATATCGTTCTCTCTTGCACGCGTCATCTTCGCGCTATCATTCTCTCTCGCGCACTAGTTGTAAGTCTCGCGATATCTCTTTCTCGCACGCGTCATCTTCGCGCTATCGTTCTCTCTCGCACGCGCTAATTTCAAGTCTCGCGATATTATCGTTCTCTCTCTTGTACATGTCATCTTGGCGCTATCGTTCTCTCTCTTTCATATATTCGTTATTCACTTACCTTTGCGTCGTCCTTCTCCCACCTATACGTCGTCCTTGTCCCACGTTAACGCCATCCTTGTCGCACTGTCCTCTTCACACTTTGCACTGTCCTTTTCCCACACGTAGCGCTGTCCTTCTCACACCACCGTCCATCTCTCACACCGCTGATTCCCCTTCACTGCGCGGACCCCCTCGTCCATCGGTCGCGCCGCGGTTCCCCCTTCACCGCGCGGACCCTCTCGTCCATCACTCGCGCCGCTTCACTGCGCGGACCCCCTCGTCCATCGCTCGCGCCGCGGATCCCCCTTCACCTCGCGGACCCCCTCGTCCATCGCTCGCGCCGCGGATCCCCCTTCACTGCGCGGACCCCCTCGTCCATCGCTCGCGCTGCGGATCCCCCTTCACCTCGCGGACCCCCTCGTCCATCGGTCGCGCCGCGGTTCCCCTTCACCTCGCGGACCCCCTCGTCCATCGGTCGCGCCGCGGGTCCCCCTTCCTCGCGGGTGACGTCACCCAACGCGCGCCACGGTTCCTCCTTCCCCGCGCGTGACGTCACTCCCCCCCGCACCGCGGTTCCCCTCGCGCCTCACCCCCCCTGAGAGGACCTGAGTTAGAACTCTCATAGTATTACTACTTATATATATATATTTATACGGAATATTTTTTAATTAAAAACAATTTTCTTTTTTAGCAAAAAGTCAAGGAATTCCAAGGACATCTACGTCGGCAACATCTACGGATGTGCCATCTTCGAATATATCGCCATCGCGATCGGCATCTTCTTCAGGTGTGCCAGCATCAAGTGCGACAATGACATCGTCCTCGATGCCACCGATAGCGTCGATGAGGGCAACGTCGCCCTCAGTAAGAAGATATACGCAAGCGGAAAGACCCTTGCGAGAAAATAATGACAAATTTGACCAAAAGGTAAATATTTATGTTTAATTTTGTAAAACGCTTATATAAACCTTTTTTTACTTCATACTTTTGTTTCCTAAAATATTTCTCCCCTTTCTCACTCTGCATATATACTCTGTAGGTTTTTATATTAACTTAATAATAAAAAATTTGCATTGACATTTACATATAAATGTATAATAACGCATGCATACATATACATAATACATACTTATACATATACATATTTATATATACAAAGTTTACAAAGTTAAAATTTGCAGAAGTTTATATATTACATGAAATTTCAAATTGTGTCTATTTTTATTATATTATTCTCCAATATGTGTATAACGTATATACACTTTATAAAATTATGACTAACAAGTTTATAAAGAGCTTACAATAAAATTAATTTTTATATAAATGTGTATATACTAATCAATTTTTATTATTGAATTATTATAAAAGCTTACAGAGTATATACAGAGTGAACCAGGAGAAAAAAAAGAAATATATATACACTCAATTATAAGATTTCAAATTTCCTAATTTTTTCCTATTTTTCAAGTGTACTGCTTTTTTTGGCGGAGTGTATATATAAGTTAAATAAAATACAAATACAATAAAATTATTTATATATAAATATATATTTAATTATGTATATTTATGTATAAATGTATATTTAATTATATATAATTATTTATAAATGTGTACACACACACGTGTGTGTGTTTGTGTGTTATTGCATCTTTTATATTTTTAACATTTATTTTATTATGTTTCAGAGAATAAATGAGGCAGTACGACGGGCATTTAACAAGGACAAAAAAAAAAGAGATATGCCCGTGGTGCATACGTGCCACCACCAGCATACTCATACGTACCTATGTACGCACCGGCACCAGCATCGCTATCATACGCATCGGCGCCAGCACCAGTGGCGTATGCACCGGCGCCAGCACCAGTGGCGTATGCACCGGCGCCAGCACCAGTGGCGTACGCACCAGCACCGGTAACATATGCACCGGCACCAATAGCAGCCCCTGGTGCACCAATAACATACACACCGACACCAGCATCAGTGGCGTACGCACCGATATCAACATATGGAGGAACGTATGCACCTTCAAGGCCATACACTTCTGATACTTTTGCATATTTGCCGCGATCTTTTTAAATTTTTATTTCTCTCTCTCTCTCTCTCTCTCTCTCTCTCTCTCTCTCTCTCTCTCTCTCTCTCTCTAAAAGTATTTGAGACGAGATCCTATCGTTATGTCACAATATAAAAGCTAATGCTTTAGTTTGAGTTAAAAAATTTGAAATTCATTTTTCTCAGCAACGTCTAAAAGATGCTTTGCCTTTTCTAGAAATTATTGGAAGATTGCTAGAACATTATCATAAAAATGCTAAAGATAGTTGTTTTACTTCTTTAATTTCATGTTCTCTTAGTGTATTTAGTTAGGTTAGAATATATAGTGTTTTATGTAAACACTATTATGTGCTATACAATCAAGACATATTTATAATATCTTAATTTAAATAATTTATTTGAAAAATTTTACGAAGATTATGCGCCTAAATTTATCGCGAATAAGTAATAAAAAATACATAAATTATAAAATAATATCATGTCTAAAAACATGCTATTATTTTATAATTTATGTATTTTTTTATTACTTATTCGCGATAAATTTAGGCGCATAATCTTCGTAAAATTTTTCAAATAAATTATTTAAATTAAGATATTATAGATATGTCTTGATTGTATAGCACATAATAGTGTTTACATAAAACACTATATAGATATTACTAGATACTTATAAATTTATAAAGATTTTTTTTGTTTGATAGATTCTAGTTTCTGACTAAAGGTGCTACAAGAATATATATATGCATAATTAATTATGCAAGCTTGCGAAAATGTTTCTTGCGATTTATAATAATAATATTCATTTTCTGTGCAATGATTCGTATAATTGTATTGTTTGAATTATAATTGTATTGTATGTTTGAAATATATTTTATTTACATATATATATATATATATATATATATATTGCGACGCTTTTTCAATTCTAATTTTTGTTCTCACGGGGGAGCGGAAGCGCCGTCAAAAACACAAGGGTTTTGGTGTACTCGCGATCGGCGGAACAGGGATGGAGGGTATGGTCGGAAAACTTGTAACTTTGATAAAAACATGTTGTTTATGGGTAATCTTTTACGAATTTCTTCCGCAGCAGTCACATAAAATGTTAAACAGTTCTCTCGAACAATTTTAACTATGTTTATGTGACCTTTAAGTGTTAATTCGTTTAGATATTCTTCACATTCTGATCCCAAAATAATTTCATTTATAACTTTTTGATTTTCTTTTAGTGAGAATATAATATTTGTAGAAAATGGTTTTAAATATTCTTCTTTTAAAAAATTTCGACAGATTTGGAAAAGAAAGTTTGTAACGGGCGTTCTCCGTCAGAGTCGCGGATAACTGCAGTCGTGTTTCCAAGGATCGGGTAGGCAAGCGTAATAAAAAAAAGATGCGCGTGGTAGTTTAAATAATATATATATATATTTGCGGATGACGAGTTACAATCGTGTCGGTGTGTGTGTGTGTGTGTGTGTGTGTGTGTGTGTGTGTGTAACGGTGTGCGTACGTGAAATTCCTCGCGCGCGAAACGCGACCGCCGCCGGGTTTCTTTCGCGCGATTGCTGTATCGCCGGATTAAATGCCGTTGGAAACAGCAGCGTTTATTACGTTCGGGGGCACCGCGGAATGATGCGCTTCCGGGGGGTGTTACAGTGTTAAAACGCGGTTCGGATGCAGCAAGTCCGGTTTGGAACGGTCGTGTGGTTTCGGCGCAATCCGTGATTTTTGGCAACGGGAGACTTATAATATGATTTCGCTCGCGGTGCGGTCGATGACCGCGTGACGTAAGCGGCGCGTGTTTATGGTTTTTTTGTCGTCGCGCTTTTTCGCTCCCCGATGTTCGTAGAATCGGGCCGTATTTTCCCCGTAAGGTGTGGTCGGGATTTCCGGGATAGTCGGTTCTTAGCGGGAACAACCGCTGGGGGCAGCTCTCTTCTCTACCTCCGTATGAACCGACGGGACGAGGATGAATGCTGTGCGTGTACCGAGATCTCCCGGTTAAATCGGGGTGCGCCCCAATTTAGTGTGCACGCGGAGAGAAAAAAAATGGATTTGTCTATTTGGTCGGACCCCTGAGATCTCCCAGGCGTGGTGGAGAGCACCCCACCGCTTGGTCTTGAAACTTGTAGACGGTTATCGGATAGCTATCTTTTGCGACTGTTCGCTCGAGAAGCTCGGAATAAAAAGGTGCCTATGGTTGATGGGTCGCCCTTTTTATACTGGGCTAATTAGCCCGCGCCGGCGTACATTAGACTCACCCCCACCGAGCGGTCGGGAAGACGGAACGGCGTGAGTCCTGCTCGTGGGAGCGCGGCGGAGCCGGGCGCGGGGAGATCTAACTCCTTCGCTCGGTACTTGTCGGCCGTTTTCGACGTGCTTCGCCGATTCGGCCCGGCTTGATTTTAAGCCGTTGTGGCGGTTAAAAATGTGGCGCTATGCGCCCTGCCTTTTGCCCGGCGGTGTTCTGCCGGGCGGCAGCTTCCAGCTCGCCTGCTGGGAATTAATTAGGGGGGTGCAAGGGTGCATCGTTATATCACCCCCCCTTAAAATTGTGCCTGAATTTGAGGCACATCTAATCTCGATGGTCGGAGCTTGTGCTTGGATGGTCTGTCGAACGGTCGGATGGTCTATTCTATTTTCCGTTTGTAGCGGAGTTTGCCAGTGCTGCTGAATCTTAGTATCCAGCGGCCTTGAGGTGTTCGTGGCTTGTATTTGCGGCTTACGTGCACCGCAAAGTGTGGCACTTCTATGATAAGGCCGGGCTCCACTTCGACCTTGATGGGCGGCGATTGTAAAGGCCCCATTGGTTGCAGTACTTCCTCCGGTCGTTCAGTCGTCACCCTTCTGGCCGGTTCTCTCTCGTACGGCCGTGTTATTCTCCTGGCTGGTGGTGGTGGAGGTGGCTCGAGTAACATTGCCCGTTTCCGGGCGTTTTCGCGGTCGGAACGTTGTATTAACGTCCCAACTCTTGGTGGCCGTGATTGCGCTGATTGCTGCGGTTCCGGTGGCCGATCAGGCGATGGCTGAGCCTCGGTTTCGGCGGATTCGCCGAGGAATTCCTCTATCGCGCTCAATATGTCTTGCTCTCCTGACATCTTGCTCGCTTTTGAACGTTTTGTTATCTTGGCTTTATTTCTAACCGTCGTCTTCCTCGGCGCTGTTGTTGTTGTTATCTTCGTCCTCTGTTTTCCTTTCTTCGTCGATCTCTGTGTCTGCGTGTTTTAAGTCTTGTATATGGATGTGCCTGAGCCATTTCCCGCGTTTGCTCCGAAGATCGACGATTACTGGCGAGATAATCCGACGTACCTCGTATGGCCCGCTGTATTTGGGCGCCAATTTTGCATTGAAATTGTCGGCTTTTTTCGACAGTGGGTGTTCCCTGCGCCACACCCATTCTCCGATGGTCGGCTTCCAGTTCCTTCTTCGCATGTCGTAATACCCTTGTTGTCGGTGGAATGATCTTGCTAGTTGGATTCGTACCATGTCGTATGCCTCCTTTAATTGTTGTTGCATTTCCTCTGGTGCTGGTGTTGTGTCATTAGTTTCTATGTCGCAGACTGGCGATACTAATTCTCGACCATGATTTAAGTATGCGGGTGTGTATCCAGTGGCGTCATGCACCGCTGTGTTGTACGCGAATTGTATTGTTTCTATTCTTGCGTCCCAGTTTCTTTGGTCTTTTCCAACGTATTGCGCGACCATCGTTTTTACCGTCCGATTCGTTCTTTCGACGGGGTTGCAGTGGGGTACATATGCCGGTGTTGTGACATGCTTTATATTGCATTCTAGAAGTCTGTGTTCCAATTGCTTTGATCGCAGTTGTGTTCCATTGTCGGACAGGATGCTATCTGGTTTTCCATGTCTTAATATAATGTATCTCGTGACCGCCTGCGTGACTGCATCTGCCGTTGCTTTTTTTAATGGTGCTAATTCGATCCATTTCGAGAAGCGGTCCTGCATCATCAATAGCCATGTGTTTCCTTTCTTGGATCTGGGTAGCGGTCCGATTAGGTCGATGTTAACTTTTTCCCAGGGTCTTCTGACGTCGGTTGCATGTAATTTCCCTGCTGGTCGCTGTTGTGTTGCCTTGTGCATTTGGCAATTCTCGCATCTTCTCACGTATTTGGCAATGTCGCGGAACATTCCCGGCCAATAATATTTTTCCGCTATTCTCGTAATTGTTTTTGCTATGCCCAAGTGTCCTGCGGTCGGTTCGTCATGGTATAGCTTCATAACTTTTTCTCGGACGGGCGTCGGGACGCACAACTTCCATTGTGCTTGTGCGCTGTTTTCCTTGAAGTCGAGAGAGTGGAGTATGTGTCTGTATAGTTTCCCGTCTACCAGCTTGTATTCGGGTTTCGTCTTTGGATCTTTTTGACTTTCGTTCCGTATACGTTGATATCACCGGCATCCTTGTTTCTTCATGGTCGCTACCTCTGGGTATCTTGATAAAGCGTCAGCCACCCGATTCAATGTCCCCCGTCGATATTTTATTTCGAACTCGTATTGCTGGAGTTCAAAAATCCATTGTCCCAGCCTCCCGGTAGGTGATTCTATCTTCTGAAGCCATTTTAATGCTTGGTGGTCCGTGATCACGGTGAATTTATATCCTTCCAGGTAGTTCTTCATCCTCCTGATGCCCCAGACTACGGCGAGGCACTCCAGTTCGGTTGCGCTGTAATTTCGCTCTGCTTTATTCAATGTGCGGCTCGCGTACGCTATTACTTTTTCGCCGTCGTCATATCTTTGCGTTAGTACCGCGCCTAATCCGGATGTGCTGGCGTCTGTTTGGAGTACGAACTCCCGCGCAAAGTCTGGACATGCTAATACGGGTGCTGATATTAATTTCGTTTTTAATTCTTTGAACGCTCTGCTTTGTTCCTCTCCCCACAACCATTTCGCGTTTTTCCTCGTGAGTTTTGTTAACGGCGCCGCGATTTCCGAAAAATCCGCAATAAATCGCCGATACCATGAGGCCATTCCGATGAATTGTCTTATTTGTTTAACTGTGCGTGGCTCTGGCCAATCTGCTACCGCGCTTACTTTTTCTGGATCCGTTCTGATCCCTTGCCGGTCTATGATGTGCCCTAAGTACCATAATTGATCCACACAAAATTTGCACTTGTCAGGGTTCAGACGAAGTCGCGCGTCACGAAGGCGTTTGAAAGTTTCCGCGAGTAGCTCGGTATGTTCTTTGAATGTTTTACTGATCACGATGATGTCATCCAAGTACACGAATACATTTGGTTCTAATTCGGGTCCCAAGACTGTATCTAATAATCTTTGGAAGGTTGCTGGTGCTGAGTGTAATCCGAAAGGCATTACCTTGAACTAGAACAGGCCCCTTCCCGGGATCGTGAAAGCTGTTATGGGTCGGTTTTCCGGGGCTAGTGGCACTTGCCAATACCCGTTTTTGAGATCCAGCATGGATAGGTACTTTGCTCCTCTTAGTTTATCTAACGTTGCCGTTATTTGTGGCAGTGGATACGCGTCTCTTATCGTGACTTCGTTTATCCGTCGAAAATCTATGCAAAATCGGTGTTTTCCATCTTTTTTCTTTATCATTACTATTGGCGAGCTCCACGGACTGTGAGATGGTTCAATTACGTCTTGTTGTAACATTTCGTTTACCTCTTCGTCTATTACGGCTTGCATTGCCGGGTTCCTTGGCCGGTATCTCTGTTTGATCGGTCTTTCGTTTTTTAACCGGATTTCATGTTGTACTTTTTCTGTTCGGCCTTGTACGGCCTCAAATAATTGTAACTTCTTTTCCAGAAATTTCCTCAGTGTCTTTCCTTCCTCCGGTGTCTGGCCTACTAGTCCGGTTGCGAGACATCTATGTCCTCCCCTTTCTAGGTGTCGTGGTGGCGGTGGGATTCCTATCCTAAATTTTGCTTGTCCGTCGATTCCCAGAATGACTTCATCCTCCATGTCTGGGAGGATGGTAAAGCTGTGGGTTAATGTGCGGTTATGTAGGCCTGTTTGTATTCGTATCGTTCCTAGTGTTGGTCGTATTGACCCATCGGCTAATTGTATTTCCTCCCGATCCCCCTTTATCATTACTCCGTCCGTGATTAGAATTTTTGCCGTTTGGGGATTGATAAGCGAGATTTCTGACCCTCCGTCCACTAGTGCGTTGAAAGTCCGTTTTCCTAGTCTGATTGTTGTATGTGGACGCGGTGTGAATTTTATGAGGGGGTCGGAGTGGTCTTTGCGTCCTCTTTCTCCCCGGCCCCTTTTGCGTTTCCCGTCCACGGATGGCAGTCTTTTGTTAGGACTCCGTCGCGCCCGCATTGGGAGCAAAATTTCTGTGCTGGTTTCTTGCACTGGGCGCGTGTGTGACCTCTCTGTTTGCATCGCCAGCAACATTCTTTTTTGTTATAAATTGCGGCCACGGAGGGTATCGCTGGTTTCTCCTGTTTCGCTATCTCCTTCTGTTCTGCTACGATGTCCTCGTATTCCGAAGCGCGACTTTGTAATTGTGCGATACTCTTAACATCGTCTATTCGTACGTAGTGTTTGTATGCCGGATGCATACCATCGTAGATCAGTTCGAGCTGTTCCTCGCGAGAATATCCGCCCGCCCTGCGCATTAATGTCATCATGCCCGTGACATATTGTGCAAATTTTTCGTTCGTTTTTTGCCGCTTAGCTAAAATTTCCCGCCTCAATGTTGCCGCGTAACGCCGTGGTAAAAATTGCTGTCGGAAATCGCGCTCAAAATCTTCCCATGTAACCCAAGTATCGTGTAGATTCCTAAACCAGAGCAGTGGATCCCCTCGTAATAATTCCGGTAACCCTTGTAACAATTGCGATTTGGTGAACGCGTAGGCTTGACGTAATTCTTCTACTCTCTCTAGAAATGCGGCCGGATCTTTGCCGTCAAAATGGCAGCCCCACTTCCGCATTTGATTCATCGTTTTCCCGTCCGTCGGAATATTTTCGTACGGGTTTATCGCGGTGGGTGTACGAAACCCTGCATTTCCGGGTGTAGTTATAGTTAGTTGCACCGGTGCCTGCTGCCTACTACTTTCCCCCACCCGGGCCTCAAACTCATCGGGATGGTCCTCTGAAAATCGGCTGATTTTTTTGCGTAGTTCTTCTAGTGACCCTGAATCGTCTATTTGCAAATTTTGCGCCATTTCTTTTAACTGTTCCTTATTTAGTCGGTATACCCACGCTTTCATTTTTCCCCCTTGCCTCTATAGAAACTGTTCGGGCGCCAATGTAACGGGCGTTCTCCGTCAGAGTCGCGGATAACTGCAGTCGTGTTTCCAAGGATCGGGTAGGCAAGCGTAATAAAAAAAAGATGCGCGTGGTAGTTTAAATAATATATATATATATTTGCGGATGACGAGTTACAATCGTGTCGGTGTGTGTGTGTGTGTGTGTGTGTGTGTGTGTGTGTGTGTAACGGTGTGCGTACGTGAAATTCCTCGCGCGCGAAACGCGACCGCCGCCGCGTCATGTCTAAAAACATGCTATTATTTTATAATTTATGTATTTTTTATTACTTATTCGCGATAAATTTAGGCGCATAATCTTCGTAAAATTTTTCAAATAAATTATTTAAATTAAGATATTATAGATATGTCTTGATTGTATAGCACATAATAGTGTTTACATAAAACACTATATAGATATTACTAGATACTTATAAATTTATAAAGATTTTTTTTGTTTGATAGATTCTAGTTTCTGACTAAAGGTGCTACAAGAATATATATATGCATAATTAATTATGCAAGCTTGCGAAAATGTTTCTTGCGATTTATAATAATAATATTCATTTTCTGTGCAATGATTCGTATAATTGTATTGTTTGAATTATAATTGTATTGTATGTTTGAAATATATTTTATTTACATATATATATATATATATATATATATATATATTGCGACGCTTTTTCAATTCTAATTTTTGTTCTCACGGGGGAGCGGAAGCGCCGTCAAAAACACAAGGGTTTTGGTGTACTCGCGATCGGCGGAACAGGGATGGAGGGTATGGTCGGAAAACTTGTAACTTTGATAAAAACATGTTGTTTATGGGTAATCTTTTACGAATTTCTTCCGCAGCAGTCACATAAAATGTTAAACAGTTCTCTCGAACAATTTTAACTATGTTTATGTGACCTTTAAGTGTTAATTCGTTTAGATATTCTTCACATTCTGATCCCAAAATAATTTCATTTATAACTTTTTGATTTTCTTTTAGTGAGAATATAATATTTGTAGAAAATGGTTTTAAATATTCTTCTTTTAAAAAATTTCGACAGATTTGAAAAAGAAAGTTTGTAACGGGCGTTCTCCGTCAGAGTCGCGGATAACTGCAGTCGTGTTTCCAAGGATCGGGTAGGCAAGCGTAATAAAAAAAAGATGCGCGTGGTAGTTTAAATAATATATATATATATTTGCGGATGACGAGTTACAATCGTGTCGGTGTGTGTGTGTGTGTGTGTGTGTGTGTGTGTGTGTAACGGTGTGCGTACGTGAAATTCCTCGCGCGCGAAACGCGACCGCCGCCGGGTTTCTTTCGCGCGATTGCTGTATCGCCGGATTAAATGCCGTTGGAAACAGCAGCGTTTATTACGTTCGGGGGCACCGCGGAATGATGCGCTTCCGGGGGGTGTTACAGTGTTAAAACGCGGTTCGGATGCAGCAAGTCCGGTTTGGAACGGTCGTGTGGTTTCGGCGCAATCCGTGATTTTTGGCAACGGGAGACTTATAATATGATTTCGCTCGCGGTGCGGTCGATGACCGCGTGACGTAAGCGGCGCGTGTTTATGGTTTTTTTGTCGTCGCGCTTTTTCGCTCCCCGATGTTCGTAGAATCGGGCCGTATTTTCCCCGTAAGGTGTGGTCGGGATTTCCGGGATAGTCGGTTCTTAGCGGGAACAACCGCTGGGGGCAGCTCTCTTCTCTACCTCCGTATGAACCGACGGGACGAGGATGAATGCTGTGCGTGTACCGAGATCTCCCGGTTAAATCGGGGTGCGCCCCAATTTAGTGTGCACGCGGAGAGAAAAAAAATGGATTTGTCTATTTGGTCGGACCCCTGAGATCTCCCAGGCGTGGTGGAGAGCACCCCACCGCTTGGTCTTGAAACTTGTAGACGGGTATCGGATAGCTATCTTTTGCGACTGTTCGCTCGAGAAGCTCGGAATAAAAAGGTGCCTATGGTTGATGGGTCGCCCTTTTTATACTGGGCTAATTAGCCCGCGCCGGCGTACATTAGACTCACCCCCACCGAGCGGTCGGGAAAACGGAACGGCGTGAGTCCCGCTCGTAGGAGCGCGGCGGAGCCGGGCGCGGGGAGATCTAACTCCTTCGCTCGGTACTTGTCGGCCGTTTTCGACGTGCTTCGCCGATTCGGCCCGGCTTGATTTTAAGCCGTTGTGGCGGTTAAAAATGTGGCGCTATGCGCCCTGCCTTTTGCCCGGCGGTGTTCTGCCGGGCGGCAGCTTCCAGCTCGCCTGCTGGGAATTAATTAGGGGGGTGCAAGGGTGCATCGTTATAAGTTTCTAGATTTTGGATGTAATAAATGAATCCTTGTTTCTAATGCTTGAAAGAATGCATTAAATGCATTAAAATAATTTAAAACGTATTTTAAAAACAGGAAATAAGCTTTCATCTCTACGTTGTCCATCATAGACAATAGATATTCTCCAGAAGTTGTTTTTTCACTTACAACCATTTCAGTAAGAAAGTATTTAATTGTATTCCAAGATTCAAGAAGCCTTTCGATGCATAAATGGTGCGAAAGCCAGCGCGTATCACATAATTTCAATATTTTGCGATTTGTTTCTTGAAAACATTCACAAAATTCACGAAAAATAGCTGTACGTTTTGGACTGCTATTGAGATAAGTAGCAATTTTTTTTAGAAATTCCTCGCAATATGAAGGCATTTTAGAACAGGCCGCATGCGCTGCTAATGGAACAGAAGAATGGCATGGGTATGAAAATGTTAATAAATGTGGACACATTTTTTCCAATTTTTTTTAAAACGATAAATGTTTTCCTGTCATAACAGATGCATTATCGCATGATAAGGCTACGATATTTAAAAACGGTATCTGTAATTTCCACATTTCACATTTAAATGCCTCAAACAACTTTTCTGCGCTTGAATCTTTGGCATCAATATCGATTAATTTGATTAATTGTGAGCGAATATCTAATGTCTCTGGATCAACGTATCGAACAAGAAAAGTCATCCATTTATTATTTGTTACATCAGATGTTTCGTCAATAAAAATTGTAAATTTTGTATTTTGAAGTGTGTTGACGACACGATCTGTTTCGACCGGGCACAAAACATTTGTAATAATGTTTTTACATTTTGTTCGGTTCATGCTCATGCTTTTTAACACATTAGGATCTTCTCCTATATGTTGGAAAAAACTGAGGATTTCTTTTGCCGTTTGATGCGAAATATTTTTATCAGCAATTAATGCAGCATATCTAATTTCTGCTATTCTCTTTCGTTCTTTAAACGAAAGTGAATCATCTGCTACGTTTTCGTTTGTTATATTCTTTGTTTCTGTTTTAATTTTACATATTTCTAAATGTGCTTTTGATTCTGCGTGACGATATATTTTGGATAAATCCGCTTTCATAGATTTATCGCAAAATAAACAAAAAAATGAATTTCTATCGTGTGATATTTTTTGCAACCATGGCTTAAATAATTCTATCTCTAGCCACTGTTGTTGAAACTTGTATTTTTCAGATATTTTTTTATCTACATTTTTATTATTATTTTCATCAGTGCATAGAGATGAATTATTTTCTTTAATATTATTTTTATGAGTCGCAGAATTTGCATGTCTCAAAACATGCGTATTGCACGAAATATTTTTATTGCATATTGTGCAATGATATAAGCTTTCATTAAAAGCACTTTACGTATCCAACAATTAATACGCTCATCATTGAGCCAATACTCTGAAAAGCTTCGCTTAGATTTTTTTAATTCATCGCACATTATGAAATAAAAAATAAGCAGAAACAAAGAATTAAAGAAGAGTGAATAAAAGAAGATAAAGTCAAAAGGATAAAGATATATAAAAATTTTAAATAATAACTCACAATTTGGGATCGTGATAGTCTCTTGAACACCAAGGTTTCACAAGGCACGTATATAAACAAATGCCGAGTGTGCCTCATTCTCAGTACACGAAAGAACGGCGATAAACGAATTTGAACTGAACGTCAACATAATGGCTCGTAAGTAAATCATTATATATTTGTACACGGTAAAAAACATTTTGTATTTCTGTAGATTTTTCTTGTGTAGAAATTTTTGTGTTAAATTTTTAACATACTTTTATGTTAATGTAACATATTGTCGTTGTGTTATTTTGACTTTTCTACATTGAGTTAATTCACCGTTTCTAAGAGTTAAAAACAACACAATGACGTTCAAATGTTACATTTTTGTGTTAATTTTTTACATATTACTTGTTATTTATTTACATATTTGCCTTCTGTTAAATTAACATTAAAATTAGAGTGAATAAATTGGAACATGTGAAATATGTTAAATTTAACACAAAATGTTTTACTGTATAAAAAAATACTAAGAAACTCATCTTTTTAATTTTTCTAAATTTTAGAGGAAATCAATGCAGAAATGGGCGCGCTCGCTCTCCAAGAGCCAGATATGCGGCAGTTGATGCAACAAATGTTGCATCAACAACAATTGTTTCAGCAGCAGCTGCAATTTTATATACAACAGCAGCAGCAGCAGCAACAGCAACAACAACAACAACAGCAACAACAGCAACAGCAGTAGCAGCAAGAAGAGAAGGAACAACAGGCGCAAAATGGTAAATTATTTTTTTATATTAAATTTTATTTATCCAATTATTTATATATATATATATATATATATGCATTTTTATAATTTATTTATTATTTATGTTTTAATTTTCAGATAACATAAAAAAAAGAGGAGGCGGACAGTCCCGTAGAAAATGGTATGCCCGGCGAAATAGGGGCAGGGACGGATGGGGCGTCGCCAGCACCCAAAATAGGGGAGGCCAAGAAGCTGGCCGAGGACGAGGAGGCGGCCGAGGACGAGGAGGCGGCCAAGGCCGAGGAAGGCCAATAATTATAAATAATTATTATTATTAAAAAAAATTATAATTAAAAAAAAATTAATAAAAAAAAATTAAAAACAATATAATAATCCAGAATATTTTACTTTCTTTTCTTTCTACTTTCTTCCTTCCTTTTTTGTAAAATATAATGAAATAATGTAATGTGGTATAATAGGGCTCCAGGCGAAGGTCCACATAAAAAACCTAACGCGCCATTGGTGATACCTCATGGGTGGTGTGGAAAATCGCACTATTTTTCTTAATTTCATATTTTAAATGTATAAAAAAATTAATTATATTTAATATATTATAAAACATGTGTGTATATATATGTAACATATATATATATTTTTTTTTGTTATAAATATATATAAATATGTATATACATAAACGTATAATATATTTATAATATATATATATATATATATATATATATATATATATTGTATATATATAAAATTATAAAAAAAAAAAAAATTTGTATTTACTCAAGTAGAATATTTATATTCAACAGAAAAAAGAATGATTATATACATATACAAACACATAAGTACATACTATACAAAAATTATAAATGTTAGAATATAAATATTACATAAGACTGATATTCTTTTCTTTTAGCACTCTAAGGAGCGCGAAAGTGGAACCGCTTTTCTCTCATTAATGAATATCGCTTGATCATCAGGAAAACCAGTTATTACCCCTCCCCCTTTCTTCGCGGGGTCTCCCTCAAAAAATGCAATTCCTTGACGGACGAAGAACAAATCACAATGATTATAGCAACCTAGTTGAACTCCGATGCGTCACCATAACAAGAGACGACGTTTTTCAAGATGTCATCAATTATCATAAGGTCTGCAAGGAATGCTTTGTGGCAATACCACCGGACTACAGACAACAGTACATGTTAATACCACCACATAGGTTGGTCCATAAAAGCTCAGCCGACCATCAAACAACTTGTACGATCTGTAGCATCATAATATTACGAGTCAGCTCCGCATGGGCATGCCTGTACTGCCTGGAAGAATATCTATACGTTGACATGACGTACTTGGTCAAAGGATGGGGACGCTCTGTGACCACCAGATGAGTAGAAGAATAAAAAAAGGGAGACCCTACATCAAACCCGGCCCGAGCGCCTGGCATTGTCTTGCTACTGATGATCAGATAGTTTAAATTATAAGAAAAGAAACGAGAAAATTTTTTTTCTCTCCTTTTCTTTTCCTTTTTTTTGCGCTAAGAAGCGACTAAAGTATTAATAATAATAACAAAATGAAGTTCCATTTTCGCATTATAAAATCGATAGCGCAACGATCTTAATAATAGAATTAGTAGCGTATTAATAACATAAATACACACACACAATAGCGACAGGCACGACACCCAAGTATTAAGTTACAAAATTCAATGGCAAGAAAAGAATCGAGACAATTCCATCTGCAAATGTTGTGTCTTACATCCCCAACATTTGTCTAACGCCGGGGGTGTTACGTCCAGGGGAATTCACGATTCTTTTCTTTCCCGTACCCGGTGCACACGTGCACGATTTCTATAGCCGATAATAATAGCTAAATTAAAGCAGGATTCTCAGTACATGCCCTAAAATAACAATCGGATACGGGCTATAAAAGTAGCATCCGGCTAAATAAAGCGGCATTCAGTCAAACAAATTTGATATTTTCTTAAAACTCATAAAATCAAAAAATAAAGGAAACTAATCATAAAACACGACTGATCGGATATCGGATGTTACGATTCTCTTCTTTCCCGTATCCGGTGTACACGATTTCTAGAGCCGATAATAATAGCTAGATTAAAGCGGGATGCTCAGTACATGTCCTAAAATAACAATCGGATGTTAACAGGCTATAAAAGTAGCATCCGGTTAAATAAAGCGGCATTCAGTCAAACAAATTCGATATTTTCTTAAAAACTCATAAAATCAAAAAATAAAGGAAACTAATCATAAAACGTGAGTGACCGAATATCGCAAGAGGGTAGTAACAATCATCCTTTGTGCGATACTGAGAATCCTAAATCCCCCGTTTTGGAAGATGCTCTCCTATTCGCGAACGAACGTAATAAAATCCTGATTTGCTACATTTGTTCCAATGCTCATAAGTAGGGGCAGAGAGGAGACCATGGAAATCTAACAAAGATTTCTATTCGTCAACCTCCCTTATTCCTCACGCTAGGAGAGGGTAATCCAAAACGATATATAAGCGCGAACTTCGAACAACACTTCGCAGAAAAATTCGAGAGGAAAATTCGTTCAGTCAGAAATTCATTCATTGACTCAGGCATTCATATACGCACTCAAAAGTTTCGAGACATATCAACTTTCATATCGAGTCAGTGCAAAAATCTACACCAAGGGGGCCCAGCAGCAACCACCGTCTTCATCAACTATCAATATCTCGCCATCCTCAACGCCAAGGGGGGTCCAGCGATAATTCGTATCGATTTGTCCACGGTTTTTCAAATAGTAAGTCTTTTCTTTTATCTTCAAAGTTCCTCCCCCTCCCCCGTCTACTTCCTTTACTCATAATAATCGTTTCTCTAGTGGAACCCACGAGGAAATCCGCTAGAGCCCACGGTCCGCTAAGCGTCTTCGATATCGCCGTAATCGACGTACCCGCCGACTGCTGGCTCGGGCTGCGGCTGATTCCTTATTTGCGTTAGACTTAAGCCAATAAACGCGGATCTCCCTATTACGCGGATCTTTTTAAATAATTTTCAAGGAGACACGCGAGACTCCTCATATTTGCCCCCTCGCACTCCTTCCCCTAATTATTCTCCATATCTGCTTCCCGGAACTCTTCCTCCCAGTTACTCCCCGGTGTATGACGCACAATCTGACCTTCAGTCTGATTTCCCGCCGCTATCACCTTCTCCTTCTCCATCCCACTCGCCAGTCCCAGATCCTCATCCCTTGTTTCCTCCTCTTCTTCCTCCCCCTGTTTACTCCGACATCGATCTTAGTGATCGGATCCTCTCCGAAATTCTCAGCTGACTTACCCTCTGTATTTTCACCCCATCCTCCCGGGTCAATTCACCTTGGGCCCTGGTCCCATTCATATTCCAACGCTCAAGGCCTTTCTCCGCACCGCTCCTCCCGACATTCCCATACCTTGCTTTACTCCCTTCACAAGATACCCCATCGCTATTCCCGTAGAATTCTTCCGGGAAAGATATCCTCCAGATTCCGACCAACCTCACCCCGTCTCACATATACACACAATCACGCTTAATGTACCCACAAACATACAAACAATCACACTTAATATTGTGCTAGAGTAATAACTAATTAAAATGTTGATGTAAATTTTATCCTTTTATAATGTACAATAAATTTAATTAATTTTATTTCTTTTAACTTCAAGTTAATCAAATCTCCCCCCCCCCTCGTTACCCACGCTCCTGAATCGCACTTGGTCCCGTCCCGGGTAAAAAGGATTAAGTTCCTTTACTGAAAAGGGGACCGACGAGCGGGCATTTGAACCAGAAATAGCGTAAAATCGACTCTTGTGGTCGTTGACCTATCTTTGGCTCACCCGCAGGCTCGCTCGACCCGAGACACTTGCCCTTAAGGCACCTGTTCTCGGGATACACGTGTTACGCCCTTCCTTCGGCCCATCCTTCCTCGGGCCTGGACGTAACACCTGAATGGCGGTTTGATCCCGATTATACTAGACGATGCACTGATAGTTGCGATCACGGGGGTCGACTAAAATTTGTCGATATATTTTGGCAATATCCGCTATGTAAACATACTTATGTTGCCGCCATCGCAATAAGATCGCCGTTATTTCTGTCTGCAATTTCGGCCCGACTTCGAGATGAGAATTTAGTGATGTCCCATTCGTCGTCAGACTTAATGCATTGAATACGACGCGCAGTCTTGTGGTTGAACTCGTTGAGCGAATAACGGGGAGTAGGGAGAATATACCGTTTCTAACCCGCTTTTTCCACGAGTGCGAGAGAGAGGTCTCGTGGAGCGAGAGAGATAGACAGATATCCGAGGGGCAGGGTGACGGCGGCGCGGATGAGCAGGGGGGGGTAGGTAGGGCGAGGGGAGCCGCTCGCCGTCGGGTGGGTAAACGGAGGATCATGACATCACGCGGAAGGAAAGGGCGAGGGGGCGGTGGGGCGAGGGGGAGCGGGCGGGAGAGGGGTTCGGCGCGAGAGCGAGGTAGAGGGCGAGACAGAGCGAGGGAGAGGGAGAAAGAGCGCACGCGTCCCTGGTTACAGCGCGCGCGCATCCCTGGATATGGCGCGTCGGAGCGTCTCTGGACGCGGCGCGCTAGGCGCGCGCGATAAGCGGCGATCGCCCCGTCGAGCGCGTCGCGCGCGAGATAGAGATAAGGTCGACGTTAATAAATAAAATAGACGCGTTCGACGTAGGTCTGGAAGAGATGTAATATTAGGTGAAGTAAAAAGTTCTGAGCGTTTTCCGCTAGATGTCTTTAACGAGCCATATCTCACGATGTATACATCGCATCGGGTCATACGATACGGCGATTGAAAGGTGACATTACGCTTCAAAAAAGTTCTGTGACAGTTTTGTGTTTGGTCAAGCCAGTTGTGTGTTACAGCGTTCCAAAATGGAGGTAAAAAAAGAGAAAATTCGATACATTCTTCAGTACCACTACGACCAAGGTGAAAAGGCGGAGCAGGCGGCCAAAAAAATTTGTGCTGTTTATGGACCCAATACAGTATCGAATGCAACAGCAAAGCGGTAGTTCCAACGATTCCGTTCTGGTAATATGGACGTCGAAGATGAGGCACGCTCTGGTAGGCCAATCATCGAAAATGTCGATAAAATCATGGAAATCGTCGAGTCGGACCGGCATGTGAGCACTTATTCCATTGCCCAGGAACTGAAGATTAGCCAGAAAACCGTTTGGAACCATTTGCATAAGGCTGGTCTCAAGAAGAAACTCGATGTATGGGTGCCACACGAATTGACGCAAAAGAACCTTTTGGACCGAATTGATGCCTGCGATTCTTTGCTGAAACGTAACGAAATCGACCCATTTTTGAAGCGGATGGTAACTGGTGATGAAAAATGGGTCACATACGAATGGTAACTGGTGATGAAAAATGGGTCACATACGAGAACAACAGCCGAAAAAGATCGTGGTCTAATCGCGGTGAGCCGGTCCAAACGATCGCCAAGCCCGGATTAACGGCCAAGAAGGTTTTGCTGTGTGTTTGGTGGGATTGGAAAGGAATCATCCACTATGAGCTGCTCCCATCGGGCCAAACACTCAATTCGGACCTCTATTGTGAACAACTGACTAGATTGAAGCAGGCGATCGACCAGAAGCGGCCAGAATTGGCCAATAGGAAGAGTGTTGTGTTCCATCAAGACAACGCCAGGCCACACACATCATTAACGACGCGCTAGAAGCTCCGAGAGCTTGGATGGGAGGTTCTATTGCACCCGCCGTATAGTCCAGACTTGGCACCAAGCGATTATCACCTTTTCAAGCATTTGCAAAATTTTCTTGATGGTACAAAACTGGCCTCAAGAGAGGCTTGTGAAAATGAGCTGGTCAAGTTTTTTATGAATAGGGACGAGGACTTCTTTAATCGCGGAATTATGAAATTGCCTTCAAAATGGACAAAAGTTATCGAACAAAACGGCGCATATTTTATCTAAATCGGATAATCCTAACTATGTTCATTTCATCGTCGAAATAAAGCGAAAAAACGCTCAGAACTTTTTACTTCACCTAATATAAAATATGCGATTCGCGCGATTTATATAATATTTATATAATATTTAAATAATAATAATGTAATGTTTATATAACATATATGCGCCTCCGCAGTCTCGCGTCGTTTCGACGCGCCGAGGAGGGAGCGACAAGCGGCCTCGGGCGTTTCCATCGCGTCTTACGCGTCGCTCGAATGTAAATTCGAATATTTTTCTTTTCGTTTGTAAAAAGGCGCGCGATGTATCGGGAGAGCACGCGGAGCGCGGCGGTGTTTCTCGTCTCGTCTCGTCGTAGACGTCGGACGCGAGTTCGCCGCGCGCGAGCGCGCCGCTCGAATTTTAACCTAAATGTGCACTCGTTTCGTAAACGAACGTGCGATGTATCAGGAGAACACGTCGCGAGTAGAGATGTCTCTCTCTCGTCGACGGAGATCGTCGATCCTTCGTTCTCGAGGATCGACGGAGAGCGCGTCGATCGGACGAGGGCCTCGTCGCGCGCGCGCGGACTCGCCGCTTATCTCTCCTTTTAAGCGCGATAACGAGAGAGGAGCGGGATTCCGTTAGGATTTACTCGCGCGCGCGCGAGGGATATTCGCGGCGACGCTTCCGTCGCCGTTCTTTCCTCTCGAGCGCGTCGCGCTAAGACGAGAGGGATATTCGCGACGACGCTTTCGTCGCCGTTCCTTTCTCTCGGACGCGCAGCGGCGAGAGACGCGCGCGATAACGCGCGCCGAATCCGGTCGAATGCGGTATTTCGACGGATTCGTCGTTTCCGAAGGCGAAAACCGCGCGACCGCGGAGAAATTTTTTCCCGCTTGCGCGACGTCGTCGTCGTCGCTCGAACGAGCGAGTATAAAGACGCGACAGTTGTTTCGAGGCGCGTACACGCCTCGCGGATGGTCGCGATCGGTCTATCCGATCGTTTCTCGGGAAGATAGGTTCGCGAACGACGAGGCGCGCGTATGAGCGGCGCGAGTTTCGCCAGAGTCGTCTCTACCGTCGACGGTAGGGCGTCGGATAAGGAAGAGGAGTTGACGCGCCCAATAGGCGACGACGACGTCGAGTTGAAGGAGAGCGCGCGATGGAACGTCGCGACGTATCATCTAAGAGCCGTTCAAACGCACAGTCGGCGCGAGGAGTTGTGGGTCGAGACGGCTCTGGCCGACAGTCGCAGAGCCTATTCTTACAACTATGATCTAGACAGGTGGTTTAGAGCGAAGTATCCGAAGGGTTATATGTGTGACAGCGAGTGGAAATACCACTCGTTCGATTATCCCCAACCGGAAGAACGATACTTATGGCCAGTCGCGCGCTGCAGGATTCTCCCGCCCGAGGATAACGCGGGTAGAACTCTGCGATACACCTACGATCGCGAGGACAGTGGTCGCGAGTACCCGTTCCGCCGAAATATGTTCTGCGGCGTCGATTTGATACGCTTGAGGCGCGATTTGTCATGAGCGAGGATCCGCCGATCGATCACTACGTTCGAGTGTTGAAGGAGAGGATCGCATGGAGCGTCGCGACCTATTCGACGAGGCGGGCGATCAGTCTTCGAGACGCACGCGAGGAGCTGTGGATGGAGACGGTCCTGGTGTGTAACGGAAAAGCGGCGAGATTCGACGCCGGAGATACGCGGGTGACCGGGACGCGTCGCGGGTTTTCGCTGCCGATGGATTCGCGAGGCGAGACGCTGTGGATAAGGCCTCGGGGGGAGGAGAGAGAGAGGACGACGAATCGTCATAGGGAGAGAAGAGGACGCGACCATACAGGAGGAAGAGCGCCGGACGCTCGAGAGCGCGCGCGACGCCGCCACGACGGACGACTATCGCGCGTGGACGCGACGGTGCGAGGAGTGTCTCGCGACTCTGCGCGAGAGGTGCCTAGACGCGAGTCGCCGAATATCCACGGGGGCGAGGACCTCTCTGGTTGCCCGAATCCTGCGAGTGATCGGCGCGAGGAACGATCTACGGCGACGCTTCGAGCGGGAGGGCGCGGGTATCGCGAGACGCGAGGACGACGGCGGTAGGAGGGTCGAGTCGCGCGAGGAATTCTCGTGGTCCGAGGTCGAGACGGCTTTCAAGAGACGCGTGTTGGCCGGCGCTGTGATAAATCTCGATTACATTGAACCTCTAAGATTTCTCGAGGACGCGAGGGACACCGTGCTCCGCCGCGTGCGCGACGTCATGGGCCAATATCGCAGCGTTAAAGTGAACACGACGTTCAACGAAGAATTCGTGTCGGGCGATAAAACTGCCGTTAAGACGATCGCCACGAGAAACCATCCCCTTCTACCCACGACGGATCTGCGCGAGCGATACTCGCGTCGTCGGCGATACCGTCGCGTCTTTGGAGGAGTTTCAAGAGCGCGACAGCGGATGGGCCCTATCGCGCATACTCGATCTAACGGTGAACGTGAACGTGTACAATCCCATGCGGGCGGGGTGCCACATGCGAGTACCGCGAGAGATTCAGACGAAGAGAGCGGTGGTCAGCGTGCGATCCGACGACGAGGCGTGTTTCGCGTGGTCGGTGGTCGCCGCTCTGTATCCCGTAGATAAGCACTGCGAGAGAAGCTCGCGATATCCGCATTACTTCGAGGTGTTGAATCTGGAGGGCTCGACATTACCTATGACTCTGAACGGAATCGGACGGTTCGAGCGTCTGAACGATATATCGGTGAACGTGTACACCGTCGGAGAGAGACGACGCGGGAAGGACGGTGGCGGCGGAATTCGCATCGTCCCTCTTCGTCTGACGGATCGAAAGAGGGAGAGACACGTCAATCTGCTGTATCTGAGCGATGCGACACGCGAGGGTAACGCGGTCGGGCATTTCGCCTGTATCCGAAATCTGTCTCGTCTGATCAGCTCGCAGTTGAGCAAGCGACAGCATAGGACGCACATGTGCGATCGGTGAGCGTTCGATCTCGGCAAGCGAGAGCGAAATATCGAGCTAACGTTTATTCCGTATTTTCTCAGATGCATGCATTACTTTCGCACGAGCGAGAAGCTGTCGGCGCACAACGAGGATTGCGGCAAGCTGAACGATTGCGCGATCGTTCTTCCCGGCGAGGACGACAGGTGACTGGAGTTCGATCATCATTCGAGAAAGGAGCGAATTCCGTTCGCGGTGTACGCCGATCTGGAGTGCGCGTTGGAGAGGAAGGAGGGGGACGAGGGCGGGAGAACCAAGAATACGAGGATCGTTCAGCATCACAGAGTTCACAGCGTGGCCTATTACACGCGTTGCTCCTTCGACGACGCCGCGTCGGCGTACGGATCTTATCGCGGCGAGGATTGCGTCGCGTGGTTCGTGCGCGAGCTGCGCGATCTGGCGCTTCGCGCGAAGGTCGCCCTCGACGCCGTCGTACCGATGGCGGATCTGACGCCGGACGAGCGGGAGATATTCGCGAGCGCGTTGCGCTGTTACGCGTGCGAAAGACCGTTCGAGGCCGACGACGCTCGCGTGCGCGATCACTGTCACTTGACTGGCCGCTTCAGAGGTCCGGCGCATTCCGCGTGTAATTTGAATTACAAGGACCCCTACGTCATACCCGTATTCTTTCACAATCTACCATTTACGACGCGCACTTCATTATCAAGGATGTGGCTAACGCGTATCCCGGCAGCGTCGAGTTGTTGCCGGTGACGAAGGAATCGTACATAGCTTTCTCGAAGACCGTTCGAGATACCGCGGTGGCGGAGGGGGACGGGGGAAACGCCGCGCGTTCTAGATACGTCAAATTACGATTCGTGGACTCGTTCAAGTTTTTAGGCGCCGGTCTCGATAAGCTGGCGTCATATCTCGACGAGAGCAAACTGACGATCGCGCGAGGCGAGTTTCGCGATCTCTCCGACGACGACTTCCGGCTTCTCACGCGCAAGGGCGTGTTTCCGTACGAGTACGTCGACAGTGTCGAGAGATTGTGGGAGACGCGTCTCCCGCCGCGCGAGTCCTTCTACAGTTCTCTAACCGGCGATACCGTATCGGAGAGCGATTACGCGCACGCGACGCGCGTCTGGAAGCTATTTAGCGTCGAAACCCTGGGCGAGTACAGCGATCTCTATCTGAAGACCGACGTTCTTCTGCTCGCGGACGTGTTCGAAAATTTTCGTGCCGCTTGTTTGGAGAGTTATGGTTTAGATCCCACGTACTACTTCACGCTGCCGGGATACATGTGGGACGCGATGCTTAAGTACACGAGGGTCTGTTTCGAGCTGTTCACCGATATCGATATGATAATGTTCGTGGAACGCGGAATACGCGGCGGTCTGAGTCAATGCTCTAACAGATACGCTCGTGCTAACAACAAGTACATGAGCGCGTACGATCCGTCGCGACCGTCGATCTATCTGATGTATCTCGATATCAACCATCTGTACGGTTGGGCGATGTGTCAGCCGTTGCCGTACGAGCGATTCGAGTGGGTCGACGATCTCGAGAGTCTCGACGTGATGTTCGTGACGGAGGACTCGACCGTCGGCTACATTCTCGAGGTCGACCATTCTCGAGGGCCATTCGGCCGACGCGCACGACGCCCACGCCGATCTACCGTTTTGTCCCACGCGCGATAAGCCGCCGGGGAAGCGTCAGAGCAAACTCCTAGCCATGCTGTACGATAAGCGCCGATACGTTACGCACTGTCGCAATCTGCAGCAGTGCGTTCGTCACGGTCTGCGTCTGACGAGGATTCATCGCGCGCTACGCTTCTCGCAGTCGCCGTGGTTACGCAGATACGTGGAACTTAACACGCGCTTACGCACTAAAGCGAGTAACGATTTCGAGAAGAATCTGTACAAGTTGATGAAGAACGTGGATGTTCAACTCGCGACTCGATGGGACGGTCGATTCGGAGCCGAGGCGCTCATCTCCAAACCGAATTTTCACAGTAGAAGCGTATTCTCGGAGAATCTCATGGCCGTGGAATTGCGCAAATTGGAGGCGAAGATCGACAAACCGATCTACGTAGACATGTCCATTCTCGATATATTCAAAATTCGTTTGTACGCGTTTCACTACGAATACATGTCGCCGCCCTACGGCGATAAGTGTAAAATATTGTACACCGACACGGACAGTCTCATTTATAGCATAGAGTGCGAGGACGCGTACGAGCGAATGAAGGGCAACATCGATAGATTCGACACGAGCGATTACGCCGTCGACAATCCCTGCCGCGCGCGAATAAGAAGGTTCTCGGTCTGATGAAGGACGAGAACAACGGCGCTCTCATGCTCGAGTTCGTCGGACTCAGAGCGAAGATGTACGCGTTGCGAGTCGAGGGTAGGGGCGACACTAAGAAGAGCAAGGGTGCGAGCAGCAGCGTCGTCGCGAGAACGCTGACGTTCGACGATTACGAGCGCTGTCTGAGACGCGAGATCGAGATGACCCGCGAGCAGTCGTGCCTGAGATCCAAGTTACACGAGGTGTACACCGTGCGCGAATCGAAAGTCGCGCTCAGTCCGTACGACGATAAGCGCTACGTCGTGCCGGATTCGACCGACACTCTGCCGTAGGGGCACTACAGGATACCTCTGTGAGGAGAGGCGCGGATAGATCTTAAGCGTGATGCGACGTATTTTTACAGATATGCGTAATGTATTTTATTATCTTTAATGTTACACAATATATATGTTCGTTGCCACGCGTTACAATACGCGCGATGTATTTTCTTATCTTTAATATTACAAATATATATATTCGTTGCGACGCGTTACAATACGCGCGATGTATCTTTTCGTCTGTAATATCACGCGAAAATATACGTATTATATTCGTCACAATATGTCGGCTTTGTCGATCCACGAGTTATGCGACCTGTCCGATCCCAGCCACTTCACGAGAACCGCGTCTCCCTTTCGACGCAGCATTCTCTCCACGAGATACACGTCGGGATCGGAGACTCGCTGCAACTCGTGCTCGTAGAATCCTTCGGCTATCGGCTCGCCGCGCGAATCCTTCAGCAGATACGTCGCACGTTCGTCCTTCGCACCTCGGCTACGCGGAAGATCTCCGCGGTCCAATTCGACGTGTATCCCTTCTCGAACAGCGTCTTGTACTTGCTCACGCGCACGGGATCATTCGGTCGAAATTTTCCCGGAGCGGCGATCTTCGGGTGGCTGTACACCGTCGACAGGAGTCTCGACGCTCGAGCGGGCGTCACGTCGATCGGACGCATCCCGATGGTTCGATGCTTGCGAGCGTTGTACTCGGATATTAGACGCGGCAGCGCGTCGAGCCACTTGTACGTTCCGTTCAGCGTGAAGTACTTCCACATCGAGTTCTTGAGCGTGCGATTGAAACGCTCGACGATGGACGCTTTCAGCACCGAATACGTCGAGTAGTGATTCATGCCGTGTCTATCTACGAATCTTCGCACCTCGGCGTTGTAGAACTCCTTTCCTTTGTCGGTCTGCAGATTCCTCGGGCGACGTCCGAGGAGGCGCGCGTCACGCTCGACAGGGCTCGAGCGACCTCGTCGCCGCTCTTTCTCTTGAGCGGTACCGCCCACGCGTACTCGCTCAGAGTGTCGATGACGGTGAGTATGTAATTGTGGCCTCTGTTCCGTCCGGCGTAAGGACGCATCTCGACGACGTCCGCTTGCCACAGATCGTCGTATCTGCGCACCGCGACGCGGCAGCGGGGAAAGTTCTTTCTCGCTGGCGCGTGCAGCTCGTTCACGAGTCTCCGTTTCGCGGCGCTCATCTCGCCGTCTCTATTTTTTTTTCTATCCTCTCTTCGGCTGTTGCTTATCAGGAGTTTTAGCGCCCAGTTGTATTGACTATCTTATTCGGATCGATCGTCTTAGGAGTCGCAGCCGCCGCCTTCGCCGCCGCCTTCGTCGTCGTCGTCGTCGTCGCGGCCGTTCTTCTCGCGAGTTCGTTCGCGTCTTTCCTCAGACGCGCCACCTTGGCGTCCAATTCTCGCAATTTCGCGTTGGAAGTCAGCGCCTTCGCCGTCAACTCCTGCAGCGTTCTGTCGTGACCGCTCAACGCTGCTCGATTTCTCTCGTTGTTTGCCGCTACGTTGTTCACGTGCGACAGAGATCTCTCCAAGGCGCGCACTCGCTTCTCCGTTTTCTCGTCGATCTCCTCGAGCCGCGCGACGAAGGTCCCCAATTCGCGCAACAGTTTGCTCGACGCGTCTCCGTTCGCCCGATTCGTCTCGACGGAGCTCTCCAGATCGCCCAGTCGCTTGTCGGTGACCGCGCGCGAGGCCGATCTCTCCGCCTTGACGGTCTCGATCCTCGTCGCGGCGAGCTCCTGCAGATTCTCCAGCGTTTGCAGCCGATTCTCGAGAGCGCTCCCCCTCGCGTGAATCTGCGTAACGTCGGCTTCCAGAGTGCTCGATCTTTCGGTCGCGGCGCTCTCGAGAGCGTCGATCTTCTTGCTCAGAGCGACGATTTTCTTCGCCGTCGAGGCCGCATTGTTATCCGCTCGCGTTCTCGCGCTCGCGATAAACGTGATTATTCGCCACGTTCGCTCTCACCGCGTGTATAACGCTTTCGACGTAACTTTTGTTCGTCGCGTCGTCGTTGTTGGTCGGCCAGGCCACTCCTCGTATCTTGAGACGCCGCGCGTCGTAATGCGACGCGGAGGGAGAGACGTCGGAGACGGTCAGGCACAGCGCGTTATCGCGCACGTAATTTCGCAGAGATTCCATGCTCGCGCGCAATCTAGCGCTCGTCGCGTCGCGACCGGGTCTTCTCCGCGTCGAACTTGCTCGCGAACATCGCATCGTCGAATGAGGCGCGCGCGTGTCGCCGCGATCGTTTCACAGTATCTCGCCCGCCTCGCGGAGCTTCTCGATTATCGACAGGATCTCGTTGTCGTCAGTGTTGTTGCCGGCTTGACGAGAAGCGTCCAGCAATCGAAGACGATCCACCAATTCGTTCGGATCGTCCCAGTGAACGTAGTCCATGGTGTCGCGGGTCGCGCGCATAGCCCGCGGCACGCGACTCCCGCCGATTCTCTTCCTCGGACTGTCCGTCCGCAGGATCGGAGCTATGACGTGTTTGTACTTGTATCCCTTGTTTCCCAGTACAGGCATGCGAATATTGTGCTCGCGCCTGTGAGCGTTAGTTTGCAGAAGTATGCTCTTGTACGCGGCTTTGTCTCTCTCGGTGTACTTGAAATCGTCGGGAATTCTCTTGAAGATCAATTCATACAGACCGGGAGTACCGGCGTATCTGACTCCGTCCACGAATATCGCGTCGTCGGCGCCTACGTCGAATCGCTTGTCCCCGAGCATAGTGCCTGCGTCGGCGAAGTAGACTCCGTAAACGTGATCGAAATCGTTCGGCGCGCCACCACCGAGAAGAGCGCCCACGTACTTTCGCGCCAACGGGCCCAATTGATCGCGCAAGATGTCTCGCCCTCGAGAAGTCCGCAGAGACCGTCTCACAGACGTTTCGAGCGTCGCCGGCGAAGAAGAAGTCGTCGCTCGTCTCGAACGTCTCCTCGACGGCTGCGCGAAGAGGTCTCCGCTCGCGAATTCGGGCTGCTGCGCGGGAGACGCGTCCGACGCTCCCGCGGGCGTGGAAGTCGTCGCGTTCAGACGGCCTCTTCTTCGTCGTCCTCCTCCTCCTCCTCCTCCACCGACGCCTCCGTTCTCTTCACGCCTCGCGCGAACGTCTCGTCGATCTCGCTCTTCGCCGGTTCCTTCTCTCTCGCGCTCGCGCCTCGCGCGGAATCGTCTCCGACGCGCTCGGCGATGCGTCGCAACGGTTCGATGATCGGTTTGAAACGCGTCTCCAGAACGCTATCGCTCTCCATCCTTCCGGTCTTCAGCGCTCTGTGCTTCCTGCGAATCGACGCGCGCGTTCTCGCTATCTCTATCGCGGTTTTCTCGCGTCTATCGACGTCCGTCATCGCGCGTCGTTCCTCGACGTTTCGCTTTCTCTTATCTCTCTCCCCTCTACGATCGCCGCCGTCGGGAAGACTGACTCATCCTCGACGACGACGCACGCGACGCTCTATAGCACGGCGTAATCGTTGAACCCTCGCCTGTATCTGCCGTTGCGCAGCGCGCTATCTTTGTCGATCACTAGAAAACCGTATCGGTATTTTCAACACGCGCGACACAGCGCGTGAAAATCCTCGTACGGCATATCGGTATTCACGTGATCGCTGTGCACGTGTTTCAGATTAGTGCCATCCTGCTTAAAGAGAATCAATAGATTCGCGTTGTCGCGTATCAGATGTTTGGGTATCTTAGCGTACGATTGGCACAGATAGAAGCAATCGACCTTTGCGTGACGCCCCATGGCGAAGTACTCTCTCACGACGTCCTGTTTGTCGCAGGCTACGTCGTCGAATATCGAGTTCGGCGACGCCTCGCTAGGCGGGATGACATCGGCGTTGTTCGAATACGTGAAGTAACCAATATCCCTCATACGTTTCAACAATTTCTCCAGATATCGATATTTAGGCTGATGCAACGATTTCGAGTAAACATACACGTTCTCGAATCGCAAGCCGTGCGGGCTCTCCAGAAGGCTTATCAGCACGTTCGTTTTACCGCAATTAGAGGGACCGCAGATTACGCAGCGGATCGCGATCGGTAACAGATTACCGTGTCTTCGCGGTTCCTCGTACATCGAGCGCGTCTTACCGTCGACGTTGGACACTCTTATCGCGATCGGTTGACGCACGAAACGCATCGTTTTTTCTCTCTCTCTCTCTCCTCTCGCGATTGTTCCTCGTTGTCGCGGGCGAATCTGCGTCTCAGTGCGCAGACTCGCGCGCGCGCGAGCAACGAGCGCGGATTCGCCCTCGCGAACGTATATATATAGAGGGAAAAAAACGATCGCGCAGTTAGGCGTGTCCGATCGACGGTGACACGATAGAGTTACGCGCGCGCGCGCGCGCGACGCTTCGTCATGTTTATTCTATTGGTGAACGATTCCGATATTCTCGGACTCAGCGTCGATCAGTTGCAGTACGTTCCGAAGAAGCTTCTGCTGGACAAGTACGGCGATTTCGTCGATCGATTGTGGGAGAGATTGCCTATACATCTGAAGGACGATCCGGACGTCCAGCGTTATCGCCTCTGTCACAAGCATCACAATCAGCCGTGGCAAGACACGCACATCGACGGTCCGCCGCCGTGCATCAAAGACTGCGGCATGTGCCGGGAGAACGAAATGGCGTGACGATGAGCGCGTCGACGATCGAGGCGTATGAGATATGCCGAGGACGCCGCGACGGCAGTCATCGGCGGTAGCGGTTTGCTCAATAGAACTATAAACGCTCTTCCGTTCGAAATACATATACCGGGATAGTTCTGCGGTCCCGGTACTCGTCTCGCGAAGCGGCTCGCACGAGACGATCGAGGCGTCCGCTGGACGCGGCTTGCCGCGAGCACGACGTCGCCTATTCGCGGAGCGACGATCTCGCCGATCGGCACGTCGCGGATCGGGCGCTCGGAGCGAGAGCGTTCGAACGTATCCGGGCCAGGGATTCGACCCTCGACGAGAGAGTGGCGGCGTCGGTCGTATGGGCGGCTATAAAGGCGAAGACGAAACTAGGAATGGGTATGGCTGGAGCGCGAAGAAGCGCGAGAAAGAGCGGCGATGTCGGCGGCAAGAGAAGAACGATCTCGACGAGGAGGAGAGGACGACGAGAGGACGGGTTCTTCCCGCGACGAAACGCGGCGGCTTCCTGCCGCTGTTGCCGGCGCTCGGAGCTCTAGGATCGCTGATCGGCGGAGCGGCCGGCGTGGCGAAGATAGTGAACGACGGTAAGGCCGCGCGTCGACAATTGGAGGAGCTGCAGCGACACAATCGAACGATGGAGGGCCGCGGTTTGTATCTCGCGCCTTACAAGCGCGGCGGAAGCATCGCGAGACGAGGCGGACGAACGGTTAGAAGGAAGAAAAAAAAAAGTCGCGCCTTCGCGCGCGTTAGACGACGTCGTAGCTCCGATCGGCGTCACGACGAACGAACAGTTGAACAGCGCGGCCAGGCGCGCTCGCGTGCGTCACATCAGAGGTGTGTTCATGCGCGACGCGTTGCCGGCGCGAGTTCGTCGCGACGAGAGTGGTATCGTGAACCTGGACGACGCCTCGGGGCACGCATTGGGTGGCGTACGCTAAAAGGGGAAAAGACGCTATCTACTTCGACGCTTTCGGCAATCTTCGGCCGCCTCGAGAACTCGCGCGTTATCTCGGACGCGACACGCGCATCGCGTACAATCGCGACTCTCAGCAGACGTACGATCAGAGCGTCTGCGGACAATTGTGCCTGCGCTTCCTTCGACGAGTCGATTGGGGAGGAGGAAGCCCTTCGGTCTCTAACGGCGATAGAGCGCGTCGTCATGTCGCTGATTCTCACGCTGACTGGAAGAAGCAACGTTCTCACGGCGAGTTACTTTCCGATCTGAGCGACGACGATTACGAGCTCGGCCTGACCAATCTCGAGACCTACAACACGATTCCGAACGTGAATTCCTCGAACAATAAATTTTACTTCGACGACAACGACGAGACGATCGCGATCCCGATCGGATCCTACGAGCGCGCGAGCTGCGCGATATAAGCGCGTATCTGAGAGCCGCGATTCTTCGAAGACGGCGACGACCGCCGAGCGCGAGTACCGGAGGGAGAGACGGCGGCAATGGCGCCAGCGACGGCGACGACGAGGAATATCTGTACGACGTCGAGGACGCGGAGGACGAGAGCGGCGATCGCGTTCTCGCGCTACGCGGTAACGACAATACCATGAGAAGCGAAATCAAATGCGCGTACCGAATTAATTTCACCAAACCGAACAATATCGGATCGTTATTAGGTTTCTCCCAGTCTCGCGTATTGCGGCCGAACAAATGCGTCCGACGAGCCCGTGAGCATTATCGCGGTTAACACGATTCGCGTGGAGTGCAACCTGACGACGGGCGCGTACGTGAACGGGAGATCCGTCCACGCGATACACGAATTCGCGCCGAACGTCCCGCCGGGATATAAAGTGTCGGAGATCCCGAAGCAGATCATTTATCTGCCGGTTATCGCGCGACTCGTGACCGATGTATCGCTGCGCGTCGTCGATCAGGACGGTCGATTGATCGATTTCCGTGGCGAGGAGAGCTCGATTCGACTGCACGTGCGACGCAGACGATAGAAAGAGCGCGGCGAGACGCGAGGACGGGGGAGCGAACGGGGCGATGCTCGTCGTGCGCGAATCTAGCGTCGCGACGTTGCGTCGCGGCGGCAGCGGCGGCGACCGCGATCGCGTCGCGGGAACTCGAGTCGCGCGCTCGAGAGAGAGGAGCGTCGGGGGATTGTCCGCTGCCAACGTCGCTTTTCTGCGATCCATAGGTTTCGTCGTACCGAGAGCCGCGCGATAGTTCGATGACATGGGGGACATTCTGAGCATCGGCGGGGAACCCGTCTTCGACGATCGCATCGTGAAGATCGAGAGTCACACGTACAATCCGTACGCCAATATCACTTTCGGATACAGCGACGAGATACGAATACCCATACAACAGCAGGACCTATACACGCTGCCATGCGAGAGTTTTCTCTACGTCGAAGGTAGACTGCACGCGAAGAATAATCCGCCGCCCGCGTCAAGCGGCGAATCGGGTAAACCTGCCTCGGCCTCTAAGGAGCCGTCCGTGTCCTCGACGCCGGCGTGGCTCATGAACAATTGCGTCGCCTTTATGTTCGAGGAGATACGTTACGAGCTCGATGGCGTGGAGATCGATCGTAATCGCAACGTCAGAATAACCAGCATCAAGAACTACGTCTCGCTGACGGCCGAACGAGGCAAGATCTTGAAGAACGCCGGATGAGATCTCGCGACTGGACCGAGCGGCGTCGCGTCGACGGGCGACTTCAACTTCTGCGTTCCTCTCGACACGCTGGTAGGTTTCTGCGAGGAATACAGGCGCGTTGTCATCAACGCGCGTCACGAGCTGATTCTGATAAGAGCGCGAAACGACAACAATTGTCTGATATCGCGCGAGGAATTCGAGCCGAGAGTCGAGCTCGCGAAGATACAGTGGCGCGTGCCGCACGTGGTGCTGAATGACGTCAACAAATTATCGCTGTTGCGCACGTTGGACAGCGGCAGATATCTGAGCGCGCTCTTTCGCTCGTGGGATCTCTACGAGTTTCCGCTCCTGCAAAGCACGACCAAACACTCGTG
The DNA here is from genome assembly GCF_003227725.1 of Camponotus floridanus. NCBI lineage: Eukaryota > Metazoa > Arthropoda > Insecta > Hymenoptera > Formicidae > Camponotus > Camponotus floridanus. The sequence continues at coordinate 174,337 of NW_020229295.1, forward strand.
GGCCGTAAAAGCGGCCACGCAACTCGAGAAACCGCGTTACGTCATCTTCGCGTTGCAGACCGGAAGGAAGAACATCCTGTCGCAGAACGCTTCCAGATTCGACGCGTGCAATCTGACCAACGTAAAGTTGTATCTCAATTCCGACTTCCATCCGTACGACGATATGAATTTGGACTTCGATAAGAACAAGATCGCCGTACTGTACGACGCCTACGCGAGATTTCGGCGAACGTATTACGGATCCGCGAGCGACGAGACGCTCCTGACTATAAACAAATTTCTACACTGTGGCCCGCTCGTGGTGATAGATTGTTCCCGCCAAAACGAAGCGGTTAAGAGCGCCACTGTGGACGTTCGTCTAGAATTCGATTGCAAGGACAACGTTCCTTCTAACACCACGGCGTACTGCAATCCGCTGACGAACGTCGTGCGTAAGATCCTGTAAGACAGCGCGTCGAACGAGAGGAGAGAGAGGAAACTCGAAACCGCGGAGATATCGGGGAGAGACGCGCGGATCAACTTCAGTCTCTCGCGACGATGACCGCGACAACGGTCACGGGCGATATCGCCCCACCGATCTTCGTCGATCTGCAGAGCTTCGTCGTCAACGAGCGATTCGTGACGAAGGAGATGGCAATACTCGCGAACGGTAGAGATCTAACGCATCACGTCTTTCGCGCGCCGATGTCGTGGAATCTGCTGACGAAGAGCGAGAAGTCGCAGGCCTGTTGGCTGACTCTTAATCATCATGAATTTCACTGGACTGACGGACACGTGGAATATAGGCACGCGAAGCAGATCGTTCGCGACGCGATATATCGCGCGTTGAGGGATCTCGTGTCGAACACCGCGGTGACGATCTACGTCAAGAGTCGCGAAAAGAAGAAGTGGCTGGCTGACATCGCGGGAGAGGTCGCGGAGCAGCTCGATCTGACGATCGAGACCATCGACGCCGATTACGAGGATATCGGACCCCTTCGAACGCTAGCCGCGACTCGCGTCTATCGCTGCGGCTATCACTCGAAGAATTGCGCCTTAGAAAACGTGTGCAAACTGCACAACTGGTGGTTGGAGAGACGCGATCAATTGGGCGACATGTGAACAGAGACGCGTCGCGCGATGACCCGCGCGCCTCGCGCGTTTTCCGCATCGTAGATTAGTTTTGCGCGTATTCTTATCGACGACTTATCGCCTACCTAAAAAGTATTATTAATACTTAGAAAGATACTATTAATACTAAGAAAAAAATAATATTAAAATAATATTAAAATAACATTAAAATAATATTAAAATAATATTAATTAGCGAATAAACGTTAACTCGTATCGCGCGTACTTAAATCGCGGTTAAACGCATTTTCCGGCACTTCCTCCGTAGCAATCGAGAATTTATCGCGCCTCATTAAATTACCTCGTTATATTTCCGCGTCGCGCGATTTTTTCATACCGCCTTAGATTATAGCATTAGCATTAGCATTCGACGGAATCATAACGGCTCGGCGATAGCGATATCGCGCGATTTTTTCATACCGTCTTAGATTATCGCATTAGCGTTCAACGGAATCATAACGACCCGGCGATAGTAATATCGCAGGTATAAATTAACGCCGAAAGACCGTTTTTCCTCAGAATGAGTCTCGCGATCGCGATCGCGTTGTTGAGTGCGTCTGATATTGCAAGTGTTCTTAGTGCGTCTAGTGTTCCTAGCGTGTCCAGCATTCATTCTCGGAGTTATCAAGAGACACGGTAGTGTCTTGTGCTAAGTCCCGCGTAAGCAACAAGACGCGCCGTGTATCATTACGCGAGTCGGATAGTTGGAGATGTTCGAGATTATCATATTGAAATAATCGCTGAACGGATCGAGTTCTTATTAGGCTTAATGGATAGCTTGAGGTTGATTTATATAAGAAAAGTGTCTTTATTTTTGCTCTACATGCATCGTGAACAGCAATATTATGATCCAAAGTCGAAATATGAAAAATTTTCATTAAGAAACGTCTCCTTGGTCATCGTCACCCAAGTCCCCAATGCGCAAGCGTAAAAAGTTGTACGTTTGCCGCATTCGACGTAAGATTGCGCTAGCGGCGCTCCGTGATGTTAAGACTATTATATACAGGGTGTCTCATTTTAATCGATGGATCCAAATTTCTCCTAAACTACATCAGTTACAAAAAAATGTTTCAGACGAAAGTTGTATGGCTTGAAGAGGAACATAAGGTGGTGTCATTGGTTTGGCATTGAAAATCACCTGAAGTTACGTGAAGATCACATCCAACTTTTTAAATGGGACTTCTTATATGCTTTTGCATATTTTTTTAGTTCATCTCGAGAGCTTTCCGAAATACTATAATTAAGTTAATTTTCATTAAGTAGTTTTCAATTATGAGACTTGAAATCATTTCTTAATTTTACATAAGTCGTAAAATATCTAGTAAAATATTCATTTTTCGATTATCTTATCTTAATACTTTTATACTTAATACTTTTATCTTAATACTTTTAGTTACAAAATAATAAGCAGAATCAAATGGTGTAAAGAAAACATACAGTTGTTTAAGAAAAAATATGGAATTGTTAATTGCAAATTACATATTTTTTTCCTCGGAACAGTTATATGTTTTTTTTACACCCCAATTGATTCCTCTTATTATTTTGTACACAAAAGTATTAAGATAAGTTAAACAAAAAATGAATATTTTACTAGATATTTTACGATTTATGTAAAATTAAGAGATGATTCAAGCCTCATAACTCAAAAACTACTTAATGAAAACTAACTTAATTATAGTGTTTGGAAAGCTCTCGAGATGAACTATAAGAATATGTAAAAGCATATAGGGTGTTCTATTTAAAAAATTGGATGTGATCTTCACGTAACCTTTAGGTGACTCTTCAATGTCAAACCAATGACACCACCTTATGTCCCCCTTGAAGCCATACAACTTTTGTCTGAAACATTTTTTTGTAGCTGGCGTAGTTTAGGAGAAATTTGGATCCATCGATTAAAATGGGACACCTTGTATACAGGGTGTCCTAGACCACCCGTACACCCCTTTCTTTTCAAAAACTAAGCATTTTAGAGAAAAAACGTTTTAGACAAAAATTGTATGGTTTTGAGGGGAACATAAGATGGTGTCATTGGTTTGATCTTGGATGGCATCGTTAAGGTCAGGTCAAGGACACCTTTAATTTCTTAAATGGAATCACCTTTTTTTTATTGCATATTCTTATAGCTTATGTCGAGAGCTTTCCAAAACACTAAAATAAAGTATTTTTTTATTGAGTACTTTTCGATTTATAAAACTTAAAATAAAATCTTAATTTTACATAAACTATAAAATATCTAGTAAAATATTTATTTCTCGATTATCTTACCTTAATACTTTTATGTACAAAATAACTGCTAATTAGCAGCGCTAAGTTTTTTAACTAAAATTTTTTTATATGTATTAATTTTTAATTTTTATATAATTTTTTATTCTTTATTTATTAATTTCTAATTTTAATTTTTTTAATAATTTTTAATTTTGTATTTGTATTATCATTTTCTTTTTTTTTTAATTAAACTTTTCAGGATACATGCATATGATTATTGCAATGTATATGATTGTTCATATTTTCAATTCGATTTTTTATAATAGATATATTACAATTCATTTAATATCATTTTTCTTTTAATATTGAAAATAAAAAAGAAATATGTCTATTTTATAGTAAAAATTTTTATTCAGTTGGCGCAACTTTTTAATATTATTTGTATGAAATTAAAACAATTATTTTGTACAATTTTTTTTAGTTAAATTATTTTAAGTTTTTATTTTCAATTAGCGTAATTTTTGGATATCATTATTTTTCTAGGATATAATGTAGAAAATTAAATCAGCTATTTTGTATAACTTTTTTTGGTTAAAGTATTTTTATAAGCTTTTATTTTCACTTAGCGCAACTTTTTTGATATCATTATTTTTGTAGGATATACAATACAGTAGTTTTTTACAGTTAATAATACACTATTTTGCAAATACATATACTGTTTTTTACGCGGACTTAGCACCTTTTTTTACCTTTTTTTTTAAATTTTTTTCACGCGAACGACGATGAGCCGCAATGAAATTTCGAGATTGCGGAGGATGCTCCACGAATGCACGTTCACGCCGTGGATGTGCTTGTAAAAGATAAAGTATTGTACATCAGAAATCTCATGGATGCGATCCTCAATATAGCTATAACGTGGAACATAAGTACTCATTCATCATCCTTCTTTATTCTTTCGCTCTTCTTCGAGGAAAAAATACGACGTACATTGATCGCGCGACATTTTTTCATAGTTCGAGAATGAGGTTGAGATCCCTGGATTCGTCAACATACACCGCCGACATTGGATACGACAGACGAGACTGAAGCAACGGCGATTCTTAAACTCGTTATGGTGCGACCGGCCGTCCTGTAGAAAATGGGAGAGGCGCTCCCCTAATATCTACGCTGACATCTTTCGATTAAGAAGATTATTCGGTATGGAGCCGCTCGTCTCGGATCGCGCATTTAAAACCGAAGATTTCTGCGACGATTCTCCTGTGGAGATATGGTACGATGACGCAAGCTCCGTCCGCACGGATGACGGCGGATTTTAATCGAGGTACGGATCTCTTCTCGTATAACGCGCCGTTCTTTCCTTTCGCGTATCTCGATACGAATTATTAATACACGGCTTTACATATTTCAGACGTCTCGTCAATCTCGACGCTGAAGGACGGTGCCGAAGGACGGCGCCGAAGGACGGCGCCGAAAGACGGCGCCGAAGGACGGCGTCGAAGAACAGCGCCTTCCCTTCCTCCCGAACTCTGCCCGCATCGCCCCCCCCCTCCCCTTGCGCGCGTCGAAACTCATCGTCGCTCGTGCGAACTGAGTTCGTTTCGCCGATCGGGCTATCTTCGCGTCACATTTCTACGAAGGATTCGTTGTCGAAGAGACGTACGTGTCGGCGCACTCTTACACGATCCTATATATTCATCTCTATGTTCATATAATCCCTTTTATAGGGGCATTTATGGTTGATTCATAGGTCATTTATTGTTGATTTATAGTTCATTTATGGTTCACTTATGGTTCACTTATGGTTCACTTATGGTTCACTTATGGTTCATTAGCAATGTCGGTTGAAGAACGCGTCAGTTTGAGTATATAAGTCTTGTTTTTGCCGCTCCTTTTTTTTAAATGGTCGTTTCATATGGGTCGTTTTACAGTCGTTCTTACAGTCGTTCTTACAATAAATTTTCCAGTTTAAACGCACATGTTTTTTGTAAGACCGTTTATGCGCGATCATTCAAGAATGCGATAAAATATTTTTCTCTTAAAAATTTAGGGTCGTTCTTACAGGTCGTTCTCACAGGTCGTTCTCACAGGTCGTTCTTACAGGTCGTTTATATATATATATATATATATATATATATATATAATAGTCATATATTTTATAATCGTGTAACGGTCGTATTTCCGGACGTTTTTCTTAGCGCGGATAGATCGCCGGTGCTAGGTGTCTTTAAATGAAATACGCGGTGTGTGTGGTATAATTGTGTTTATTGCGTTTGTATGAAAGTGTGTACAGAGTCGGAGTGTGTAAATGTGTAGACGAGTGTGTGAGCGCGGACGTGGTTATAAAAGTTCGTATACAGGTTGCGTGGTTCGCGTAATTAAACCGAATATTAATGTGGATTAATTTCGGCCTCGCTGTCGCACGCCGGCGGGTGTTTACTATTGCGCGAGACGGCGCGCGTTTTTGCGGCGCTTTTTCGGCGGGGAATCCCGAGATTCCGAGAATGCTTCGGTCTCGGAATCGACGATGATTTCGCCGTACTATTTATTTCGCGATTTAAAGTCCGCGTGTAGATCGCCTATGCGCTTGAACGCGGCGGTGTTTATGCGTCTGTTTTTAGATGCGCGCACGTAATTGCATGTGATGCATGCAACGATGCTCGGTGCGTATAGCCCTGGTTTTTATTCGCGAAGGATGGATTGCGCGATGCAGCTGGATCGGTAACTCCCGATCCGGGGCGGCTCAAGCTCCACCTTCCGTGAGGGTTGCAGCTGCGGATTAGGCGGATTGCACTTTTGGCGTCAGAATCGAGAACTCTCGTTCGGAGACGGAGCACGCTCCACCTCTGTCTTCAGCTCTTTCTGTGCGTTTGGTAGGATTTCTCAAGGATTGCTCTTTGGAAGCGTACTGCTTCAAGCGGATCGGAGAGATGTGATTAGCGTCAAAAATGTGGCCCTTTTTATACGAGCTAATTGCCCGCGTCGGCGCCTGACGGTATAACCCCTTCCGAACGGGTTTTCGGAAAACGGTACGGTCGGGCCCGTTCGGAGGGATTCGGGTAGGAGCCGAACGCGGGCTTTCGCCGGTCGACGGTTCGGGCCACATCGACTCTGTTCGGCGATGTTCGGCCGAATTTCGAATTTCGGCAGTTTTAAAAAGGTGGGCGCAACGCGCCCCTGCCTCTGCCCGGCGGGTGTTCTGCCGGGCGGCAGCTTCCGGCGGATGTCATGCCGGGAATCGTAACGATGCACCGGAATGCATCGTTACATCACCCCCCTTCTGAAATTAATGCCCGAATTGGGGGCATTCGATCGGTCGGCTCATCGGGCATTCCTCGCGCTGGTCTGCGGATTTCTTGTCGCTCCTTGTTATTGCGGCAGACGGCGGCAATACCGGACTCTTCCGTCCCTCGTGAACCGGATAATCCAGCGTCCGGTGGCGGTTCGCGCTTTGTATCTCCGTGATACGTATACCGCGAAGTGTGGAATTTCCACGACGATTCCGGGCTCTACCTCGACGGGAATCGGTGGCGGTGTTTGCGGTCCCATCGGTCGTAGTAGAGTCGGTCGTGCGGTGTTGGCGGCCTCGGATATTATTGGCCGGGGTGGCCGTTCGTAAGGGCGTGCTGCCCTCGCCCTTGGTGGTGGTGGCGGAGGAGCCAGGAAAGCTTCCTGCTTCCGACGATTAATGTGGTCGGACCGCTGTATGACGGTCCCGACCTTCGGTGGCCGCGCTGGTGTTGGCGTGGCGATGTCCGGCGGTGCCGGCCCTGTTACCTGGACCGGGTCGACGGTGCCTGCTTCGTACTCCCGAAGCAGGGCTTCAATATCCTCCAGGATCGCTCGATTACTCGCTTCCATTTCGCTCGATGGTTCGCTCGAAAGTGATCCCTTAATCGTCGCTATCTCTGGCTCGAGGTCGGTGTCTTCCTCGGGGGGAACAAAATTGTTGTTGTTTTTATTGACATGCGCGGCCTTCAAATCTTGTATGTGTACATGTCTTATCCATTTCCCCCGCTTGCTCCGTAGATCCACTATAACCGGTGATATTATTTGACGGATCTCGTATGGCCCGGTGAATTTAGGCGCCAGTTTGGCGTTGTACGCTTCGCTTCTCTTCGAAAGAGGGTGGTCGCGCTTCCACACCCAATCTCCGATGCTCGGCTTCCATGCTCGGCGGCGGAGATCATAATGCAATTTTTGGCGCTGAAACGCCTGAGCGAGCTGTATCTTGACTAGCTCGTAGGCCTCCACGAGCCTCTGGCGGAGGTCATCCGGGGCGTTGTGCTCCGCGGTCGGCTGGTCGGTGTCCTCTGGTCCTCGTAACTCGCGCCCGTGATTTAGAAAGGCGGGCGTGTATCCGGTGGCGTCGTGCAGGGCTGTATTAAAAGCGAATTGGAACGCCGGAATGTGTTCGTCCCAGGCCCGGTGGTCCTTCTCCACATACTGAGTGACCATGGTTTTAATGGTCCGGTTGGTTCTCTCCACCGGATTGCAGTGTGGAGAGTAAGCCGGAGCGGTAACGTGGCGGATGTTCCACGCTCGAAGGCGTTCTTCCATTTTCTTGGATCGTAATTGGGTGCCATTGTCCGATAGCACGGAGTTCGGTCGTCCGTGGCGCAAAATTATGCGTTCGGTGAGCGCTTTGGTGACGGCGCTCGCGGTCGCTTGGCGCAGGGGCACCAGCTCCACCCATTTCGTGAAGCGATCCTGCATCACGAAGAGCCACGTATGCCCCTGATGGAAGCGTGGTAGTGGTCCAACCAAGTCGAGAGTTACCTGCTCCCACGGTCGGCTGACGTAGGTCGCGTGCAGTGTTCCTGCCGGTCGCTGCTGCGCGACCTTGTGCGCTTGGCAATTTTTGCATGTTCGCACATAGTTCGCGATGTCGCGAAACATCCCCGGCCAATAATAAAACTCGGCAATTCGGGCGATCGTTTTGGCGATGCCCATGTGCCCGGCGGTGGGGACGTCGTGATATCGGCGTAGGATGTCGTTTCTGGCCTCCTTGGATACGCAGAGCTTCCATTGTTCTTCTGCGGCGGTGTCCTTGAAGTTGAGGCTGTGGTAGAGGAGGCGATACAATCTACCGTCCTCTATACGGTAATCGGTGTGCGCGGTGGGGTCTTGCTGCACCCCTTCGAACTTTCGGCGGTACCAGGCGCATTCCCGGTCTTTCGCGGCGCAAGTTACCGGGTGACGTGATAGCGCGTCGGCGACACGATTAAGTACCCCGCGGCGGTACTTTACGTCGAAGTCATACTGCTGGAGCTCGAATACCCAGCGTCCGAGGCGTCCGGTCGGAGACTCTATTTTTTGTAGCCACCGTAGGGCCTGGTGATCTGTCACGACGGTGAAGGAGTACCCTTCCAGGTAGCTCTTCATTCGCCGGATACCCCATACGATAGCTAGGCATTCGAGCTCCGTGGCGCTATAGTTGCGCTCGGCCGCGTTTAAGGTGCGGCTTGCATAGGCGATCACGCGTTCGCCTTCCTCGAAATTTTGCGTCAACACTGCCCCGAGCCCGGTCGTGCTAGCGTCCGTCTGGAGGAAAAATCGGCGCGTGAAATCGGGGCAAGCTAAAACCGGCGCTGAACTCAAAGCGTGCTTAAGTTGAGCGAACGCGACGGCCTCCCCCTCGCCCCACTTCCATCGGGCGTTTTTCTTCGTTAACTGCGTAAGTGGGGCCGCGATCGCGGAGAAGGCTGGGATAAAACGACGGTACCACGATGCCATCCCCACGAATTGTCGTATTTGTTTGACTGACCGTGGTTCTGGCCAGTTGGCCACAGCTTGAATTTTCCCGGGGTCGGTCCGAATTCCCTCCCGGTCAATTACGTGCCCCAGGTACGTCAAACGGTCAACGCAGATTCGGCATTTCTCCGGGTTCAGACGGAGGCGCGCGTCACGAAGACGGCGGAAAGTCTCCTGCAGCAGCTCGAGATGGTGGTCGAACGTCCGGCTAATAACGATTATGTCGTCGAGATAAACGAACACGTGCGGCTCTAACTCTGGCCCAAGGACCGTGTCCAGTAACCGCTGGAACGTGGCCGGGGCGGAATGCAACCCGAATGGCATGACTCGGAACTGGTAAAGCCCCTTCCCTGGTATCGTAAACGCGGTGACCGGTCGGCTGCTTGGACTCAGAGGTACCTGCCAGTACCCGTTCTTCAGGTCTAAGGTCGACAGATACCGGGCCCCTCGCAATTTGTCGAGAGTTGCAGTGATCTGTGGCAGCGGATATGCGTCTTTATGAGTCATCTCGTTGACTCGGCGAAAGTCGATGCAAAAGCGTTGACGACCATCCTTCTTTTTGACAATGACGATGGGCGAGCTCCAAGGACTATGCGAGGGCTCGATGACCCCCTGGGCGAGCATCTCCTCCACCTCGGTGTCGATAATCGCCTGCATTGCCGGGTTGCGCGGCCGGTATCTTTGTTTAATTGGCGTGTTATTAATGAGCCGAATGGTATGCTGGGCCCGATCGGTGGGCCCCTTCACGGTATCGAACTTCGTGAGTTCGTCTCGTAAAAATGCTTGGAGCCGCTCATTTTCTTCAGTGGTCCTGCCGGCTAGGCCCTCGACCGTGCAGCACCGCTGGTGCCACTGGAGCACCCGCAGCGGCGGAGCCGGCGTGCTTATGCGTAATTTTGCCTGCAGATCTACTCCCATCAGTATCTCGCTCGAGAGGCCCGTCAATATCCCGAAGGTGTGGGTCGTAGTTCGGCCGGCCGCTTCCACCGGCAGGTTCATTTTCCCCGCGAGTTCCGTGTCTCGATCGTCCGCTAATTGTATTTGGCTTTTCCCCAGAATCCATGCGAAACCCGCACGTCTCAACGTTTCGGCGGTTCTCTCGTTGATTAGCGAGATCTCGGACCCTCCATCTATCAGTGCGTCGAACATGAATTCCCCGATGCGGATCGGGGTGTGTGGTCGCGGCTTGAAGGTTACTCGGGGCTGGGAGTCACGGCGGCGACCTTCTCCCCAGCCCCGTCGGCTTTTCCCGTCGGCGGGTGACACTGCGCGGTTAGCACCCCGTCTCGACCGCATTGCGAGCAGAACTTCTTCGCGGGGCGTCGGCATTGCCGGCGCGTGTGCCCGCGTTGCTTGCAACGCCAGCAGCACTCGGCTTTATTGTAGGCGGCCGCCACGGCGGGTTTTGTTTCGGCCTTTTCCCTTTTGAGTGCCTCCTGTCGTTCGCTTACCAGGTCCTCGTGTTCGCGAGCGCGTGCTTGAAGCTCGGAAATATCGTTGATGTCGCGGCGCCGGATGTAAAATTTGTATTCTGGGTGCATGTGGTCGTATAAATACTCGAGCTGCATACCGGGTGAAAATCCGCCGGCCCGACGCATAAGCGTCATCATTACCGTCGAGTATTGCGCGAATGTCTCGTTAGCCTTCTGGTGACGATTTTCGATTTCGCGGCGGAGGGAGGCGTCGTACCGATGGGGCAGAAACTGCAACCGAAATGCTGCCTCAAATCCCTGCCAAGAGGCCCAGCTGGTCCGGTGATTTCGGTACCACAAAAGGGCGTCTCCCCTTAATATCTCCGATAATCCGCGCAGTAATTGATCCTCACCGATGTGGTAGTTCTCGCGGAATTCGGCAAGCCGCTCCAGAAAGGCGGCGGGATCACGTCCATCAAAGTGGAAACCACTCTTACGGAGTTGGTTTATTGCTCGGTAATCCGGCAACGGAGGGGTCGCGAAATCTCCGGGCGCATCGCGGTCCAAAGGCGAGGACCCCGTGATAACCACCTGCGGTAATGCCCCGGAGGGACCCGCTTGTTCGCGCGGATCAGTCGTGAATTCGTCCGCATGGGTGTCCGCGTACTCCCGCATACGTCGGCGGATGTCGTCGAGAGTGCCAGTGCTCTCTAACCCATAGCCCTCCGCTAGCACGGCCAGTTGCTCCTTCGGGAGCGCGTATAGCCACGACCTCATTATGCACGCTCACACCTTCGAGAAAACGCAGAACGAGAAACACTAATAAAAAAAAAAACGTCCCTGTTCGGGCGCCAATGTAACGGTCGTATTTCCGGACGTTTTTCTTAGCGCGGATAGATCGCCGGTGCTAGGTGTCTTTAAATGAAATACGCGGTGTGTGTGGTATAATTGTGTTTATTGCGTTTGTATGAAAGTGTGTACAGAGTCGGAGTGTGTAAATGTGTAGACGAGTGTGTGAGCGCGGACGTGGTTATAAAAGTTCGTATACAGGTTGCGTGGTTCGCGTAATTAAACCGAATATTAATGTGGATTAATTTCGGCCTCGCTGTCGCACGCCGGCGGGTGTTTACTATTGCGCGAGACGGCGCGCGTTTTTGCGGCGCTTTTTCGGCGGGGAATCCCGAGATTCCGAGAATGCTTCGGTTCTCGGAATCGACGATGATTTTCGCCGTACTATTTATTTCGCGATTTAAAGTCCGCGTGTAGATCGCCTATGCGCTTGAACGCGGCGGTGTTTATGCGTCTGTTTTTAGATGCGCGCACGTAATTGCATGTGATGCATGCAACGATGCTCGGTGCGTATAGCCCTGGTTTTTATTCGCGAAGGATGGATTGCGCGATGCAGCTGGATCGGTAACTCCCGATCCGGGGCGGCTCAAGCTCCACCTTCCGTGAGGGTTGCAGCTGCGGATTAGGCGGATTGCACTTTTGGCGTCAGAATCGAGAACTCTCGTTCGGAGACGGAGCACGCTCCACCTCTGTCTTCAGCTCTTTCTGTGCGTTTGGTAGGATTTCTCAAGGATTGCTCTTTGGAAGCGTACTGCTTCAAGCGGATCGGAGAGATGTGATTAGCGTCAAAAATGTGGCCCTTTTTATACGAGCTAATTGCCCGCGTCGGCGCGTGACGGTATAACCCCTTCCGAACGGGTTTTCGGAAAACGGTACGGTCGGGCCCGTTCGGAGGGATTCGGGTAGGAGCCGAACGCGGGCTTTCGCCGGTCGACGGTTCGGGCCACATCGACTCTGTTCGGCGATGTTCGGCCGAATTTCGAATTTCGGCAGTTTTAAAAAGGTGGGCGCAACGCGCCCCTGCCTCTGCCCGGCGGGTGTTCTGCCGGGCGGCAGCTTCCGGCGGATGTCATGCCGGGAATCGTAACGATGCACCGGAATGCATCGTTACAATCGTATATATTTTAATCGTATATATTTAATAGTCATATTATTTTAATCGTATATATTTAATAGTCATATATTTTAATCGCATATATTTAATAATCATATATTGTAATCGCTATACATTACATCGCTGTATATTACATCCATCGTCGATAGTCGCGCAATTATCGAGAGCAAACAGGGAGGAGGACTCGAAGACCCCACGTTCTCTCAAACATTATATTAGAATATTATAATATATTAGAACATTATATTAAGCGTTATATATATTAAAACATTATATTAAACATTATATTAAACGTTATATTAAGCGTTATATTAAACGTTATATTAGAATATTATATTAAGCGTTATATTAAACGTTATATTAAGCGTTATATTAAACGTTATATTAGAATATTATACATTAAACGTTATATAAGTACACGTAGATCGCGCAATTTTTTTGTATGAATAAAGAATCATTTTTTGTATGAATAAAGAATCATTTTTTGTACGAATAAAGAATCATTTTTTGTATGAATAAAAAATCATTAAAACGTTCGTTCTTTTGATCACCTCTCTAGCGTGTCCGAGAGTATCTTCCCTCCCCTCCTATTTTATACGAATAATAATGAATAATAATGAATCGTTTGTTTCTTAAAAAAAAAAGTTCGTTCTCTCGATCATCCTTCTCGCGCGTCCGAGCGTATCTCCCCTCCTCTCGCCTCCTCCTTCTCCCTCGTACGACGCTTTCTCGCGTTCTAGAGAACGATATATCGCCGAAGGACGCGCGCGCGATAGTTCGCTACCGTCCCGACCCCCACGCGCTAGCGCCTTGCGAGAGCCATGACGCGCGTCGCGTTATCACTCGCGCTGACGATATCCCTGTTCGCGGCCGTCGCGGCGGCGCTGACTTACGATGACATTGCGGAGACGTCCCGTTATCTTCGAACTTACGGCTTTCTGGAGAACGAGGAGAATCGTCAGCAGTCGTCGCTATTGGACAACGCGACCGCCCTGAGCGAAGCGCTATCAATATTTCAGGAATACTACGGCCTGCCGGGAAACGGCGTTCTGACTGTGGAAACGATTCGCGTCATGCGCAGGCCGCGATGCGGTGTCGTAGACATTTACGCTTACAGCCCGTTAACGAGAAAGTGGCCGAGGACGCAACTCACGTGGAACTTCAAACTAGCGAACAGAGATACTCTGCGCACGACTCAGAGCGCGTTCGCTCTGTGGTCCGAGCAATCCTCTCTGACGTTCTCGCGCGACTCGCTGCGCCCCGATATACTGATATCCTATCAATCCGGCGCTCACGCGTACGAGAACAGCGACAACGGGGGCTCGTCCCCGTCGCCGTTCGCGGGACCGGGATCATTCGTCGCTCACGCGTTCTTTCCGACGGGAGAGCCCAATCAAGTGACCGAGATGCACGTCGACGAGACGGAGCCGTGGCACATCACGCTGACCAGGCCCTCGTCGGACAGGCTGTATCTCCTTCAGACGCTGACGCACGAGATCGGTCACACTCTGGGTCTGACTCACAGTATGAGGGAAGATTCGGTCATGTACGCGTACACGCCTTCGGAGGAAAGGCGATATCCGCTCAGACTGAGCATAGAGGACGTCATAAACGTGAGAAATCTCTACGGATCGAGAGAGACGACGAATCCTACGATCGTCGACGCTACTCAGACGACCGCGGCGACGACCACGACGACAACGGCCTCGACGACGACGACGGCCGCGGCTCCGCCGACGACCGCGAGGACGGTCAAGACGCCACTCGCTCCCTCCGATACCGCGGATCTATGCGCATTGAAGCGCATAGATGGAGCGCTAATCATGAATCATCGCCTGTACGTCGCGCGTAAACGCAACGTGTGGCCCGTCAATATGAGGGAGCAACGGAGTGCTCTTCTTGTTCGCCGACTACTTCCGACTAGTTCCTCCCCCGCAATCTCACTCCAGAGACCGTCGGGCGATATCGCGATATTCGCCGGTGACTACATCTACCTCGCCGATTCGAATTTTCATCTTAAAGCGAGATGGCCTAGATTCGTCGGATTTCCCCGCGACGCTAGGATAAACGCCGCGATAAACACGCACGCCGGGCGCAGCTACGTCATATACAACGACGATAAAATAGCCGAGATAAACGACTGCGCGATGACCGTCGCGAGGCACGGCGCTCTGCGGGATACGTTTTCCATGGGATACCATCCGCGATAACGGCCGCCTTCCGCCACGTCGACGGTAATCTCTATTTTCTGAAGAAACGCGAGTATTACGCGTACAGTGAGTTCATCGACGCGATAATCTCGGCCGGTCCCTTCGATCTTAGTATACTGGGAATAGAATGCCCAGCCGATGGCATTCTGCATCGATTGATCGAACTCGTCTCCAAGCTGTATCGTCTGGAATACGCGTCCTTCGAAAGACCGCGCAATGACGACGACGATGACGACTAAGATCAGGAAATCCTGAAACCTAACGTTAAGATTACATTTAATATGCTGTTCTAAACCGCTGTTCTAAACCGCTTCCGCTGCATTAATTAACGCGCATAACGCGCGCGTCGAGAATAAAGATATCGAGACGACAATCGAGATCGCGTCGTACATAAGGCGCGTCTCCCGGACGAATCTCTCTCTCTCCTCGCGACAACCAACGTTAACGACGCCGTCACCACCGCAGTGTTTTCCTATGAACATCGAAGCCCTGTTCGCGAGACCGATCATGTTCGTCGGACTCGGACAGGAGTACCGCAGAGTGTTCGGGGACTCGTCCGCGACGCCCGCAACTCCGTCGGCGCCGCCGATGACGGACCCCTTCGTCACCCCGCATAATCGTCGAGACGATTACGCGGCTTCCGCCAAGGACGAGGATTCCACCCGCGATCGTTCGGGCACTCCGCCCGTGATCAAGAAAGCTCGACTGTACACCGAGGACGAGTGAGTATACGCGAGTTACATCGCCCGAGCGCTCTCGATCTCCGCCTCGATCGGCTATTTTTCGTATAATAACGTCGTCTTTTTTTTTCTCTCCGATCTCGACAGATGGAATAGAAACTGGCTGTTCAAACGCGAGATCAATTTCGCGAGACATCCGATTCGAATACTAGGAAGACGATATCCGCTGACCAAGACGGCGTACAAGTACATCGGTATCGCCGTAGCCGTGATGCGCGAATCAAGTCGACATCGTCCTAGGAGACTGCCATGGAAAGGAGATATCTCTGACGCTCGACATATGGAAGGATCTGCTCGCTATGCGCAACGATATACTGCCGTATTTCGAGAACGACTTGGACGAGGCTGTGGCGCGCCCTCCGACGTCCATAATCGTCGGAACCGTGACGCTTCGATTCGGCAAGATAAACAATCTGAAGACGCTGCGATTCGAGACGCCGAAGAATCGCATCGCTCTGTCGCACTTCACCGTGAAGGCGTTGTTCGTTCTCGAGCTATGCGTCAATCGCATCATCGCGTCGTTGACCGGCATACTCGAGACCGTAGAAGCTAAGTTATCGCATTTTCTAGATATCGCGACGGAGACCGACCACCCCGGCGATATTCCGGAAGCGATTCGTCGACACGAGCACTTCAATGCGAACGATCTGATCGACTGCGAGTTACACGCTCTGCTATTCGGACTCTATCACAATTTGTAAAACGGTACGCGCGACGAATAAATGTATCGCGATCTCGAACCGTATACTTATCCGTATAACTGCGCTCGAACGAGGAGAAATGATCGCGAGTACCGATATTATTCTCGACGTATGTATCTACGCATGTAACTTCGTGATATAATAAATAAATAAATTGTACACGTAATTTATTCTCTCTCTCCTCGATTTACGTCACCCTCGTCTCTCCTCGATTTGCTACGAATTCCCTCCTCCTCGAAATAAATCTAATATACATCGTACATTATACATTGTATAAAATCGTACGTTATATAAATCGTATTACATCCCTTCCAGGCCTACGTCGAATACATCCGCTCTAATATTAACGTCGACCTTATCTCTATCTCGCGCGCGACGCGTTCGACGGGGCGATCGCCGCTTATCGCGCGTGCCTAGCGCGCCGCGTCCAGAGACGTTCCGACGCGTATCGAGGGACGCGCGCGCTCTCTCTCCCTCTCCCTCGCTCTCGCGCCGAACCCCTCTCTCGCCCGCTCCCCCTCGCCCTCCCCCCTCCGTGTGACGTCACGACCCTCCGTTTTTACCCACCCGACGGCGAGCGGCTCCCCTCGCCCTACCTACCCTCCCTGCTCACCCGCGCCGCCGTCACCCTGCCCCTCGGATATCATTCTATCTCTCTCGCTCCACGAGACCTCTCTCTCGCACCCGTGGCAAAAGCGGGTTAGAAACGGTATATTCTCCCTACTACGGGGTGATGCGGGAAGTAAACCGTCTGAAAGTGAGGTGAGACTGGTGGTTGCATTTTTTGCATGTGGTTTAGTTGCTCATATTCCTCGAGAAAGGCCGAGTATTCCGACTTAATATCTGGATTGGTATCTAGGCGTCGTTTCAAGGCTGTTAATCGCTGTATGGCTATTGACCGTGATTCTCCGATGTCAAGAGGAGGCGTCGTCTTAAAAGGAAGACGAACGATGTAACGCCCGTCGGCGGTTCGTGAATGATTATCAACGAAATGCTTTTCGCATTGTTCCTCGGCAGGAGACAGAATTTTAGAGCGTGGAATTTCTTCAGTTTCCCAGAACCGACGCAGATCATGCTCGAGGGAGCAATGAAAAACGTTTATCGTATGAGCGGAAGTCTTTTGACTTGGAGCTGATCCGGACAAAATCCAACCAAAGTGAGATCGTTGAGCGATCCCATAGGTTGCCCTATGGGTCCCTTCCGGATTCCATTCAAAATGACGTGCCCATAAATATCCGCGCCAATTATTATGTCAATGGGACTTGATCCTGTTGGATCATCGTCTGCTAACGTCGGAGAATTCAAGTGTCTCCAGTCAGCCACTGATGCGGACAATTGCGGCGCGTATTTAATTAGAGTATGGAGAATATACGCGACCGTTGTAAAAACTGGTTTAGGCTTTCCGCGGGGTACGAGTTCAATTATAGCGGAGTATCGACATGTGTCAGCATCGATACCTCCGACCGCGGAGATTTGAGCGAAGATTCGTTTTCGCTTTAAATACAAGGTTCTTGCTAATCTTTTGGAAATAAATGTGACCTCGGACCCTTGATCAATAAGGGCGCGAGATTCACAGGCCCGCCCGTCGGGAGACCGAACCATTACTTTCGCCGTGGCAAGTAAAACAGACGATACAGGTGCGCTTGAACACACGGCGGACATGGCGACGGCCATTGACGTTTCGGGCGCGTTCACGGTATCGGTCACGCTTAACGCATTAGATTGTGTCGCGCTCGTATCGCTAGAAGAGGCCGAATCAATATGCAGAAGAGAATGATGCCTCTTTTGACATGTGCGACATGCATATTTACTTTTGCATTCTTGCGCGGAATACTTTGTGCCAAGACAATTGAAACATCGGTTTGAATTTTTCACTAATTCGCGTCGCTGATTCGGACTCTTATTCAAAAATTGCTGACATTTACTAATATAATGCGGTTTTTTACAAAGTGTACATGGACCGGGAGACTGGTTAGAGAAGGTCGCATTATTCGCTTTTACGGTTTGATGACCTTTGGTACCTTCAGACGGCAATAGTTTTTATAGAGCGAGTGCGCGCGAAGAGATAAAATTAATTAAATCTTCGTAATTTGGCGGCGTCGATTCAGATCCCGTTTTTAGTTTCCAGGCGCGACGAGTGGCGGGGTCAAGCTTGAGCGATACAAAATAAACGAGAATATCATTAAGGATATCCTCTTGTGTTCGGTTTAAACGTCTTAAAGCTGAAAGTGCCTTATCGGCTTTGTCTCGCAAAGCGTGCAGTTCGACTGTGGATTCCCGATTGACGGGAGATAAATTGTATAATTCCGCAATATGAATTTCAACGAGTTTACGTTTATTTTCGAAACGAGAAGTTAACGCTTTCCAAGCGACGGCAAAATTATCAGCGATAACAGGAGTACCGGCTACAACATCGCGAGCTCTATCGGTCAAGTTTGAGATTAAAAAATGCATGCGAGCAAAATCGGATAGTTCGTGGTTTTTAATGATTAACGCTGTGAATTTATCGCAAAAATTTTCTCACTCGTCGGCCTTACCGGAGAACGGAGGTAATTTGATCGGCGGTAAATGTTTTAAAGAGAGCGCGGATTCCGACTGTATACGAGATACAGATCGGTCGCTTGATTGGAGCGGACTTACGCACGGTTCCAGCTCCTCCAAACATTCCGACATGAATGCAAATGCTTCCTGGTATATTTCCTCGTAGTGATTCCTCTGCTCTTCCCGGAAGTAGGCGATGAGTTCACGCTTGGACTCCGGAAACTGTTTCAGCAAAAGGCTGTGCCCTTCCAGACACTTATTCCAGGTATCCTTGAGTAATGTCAGTCGAGCTCGTATCTTGGCAGGAGTAAGATTGTTCCGGCCAATTTTCTTAAAATTGTCCACTGCTTTAGCTACAGAGCGTAACAGCGAGAGTTGGTTTTCCAGTAATTCGCTTTTCCAGTAATTGTCATTGATATTCACAACAGTCACAGTTTTCAAGTTCACTCACCGAACGGTTATCACGCTGTCTCAGAGTTCTCGCGATCCGGCTCGAAGGACCAAAATGTTCGGGATCGCACTTGTGAAATACGATTTTGTTTGCCGGGACACACCCGAGAGGGTAGCAAAGTCGCGAGTTTGCAAAGAAACGTGATTTCGAACTGGATGAGTGACGGGATGAAATAACGTTAAATTGCTCATTTAATTAGAACACAGTGACATCCACACAAGAGTGGCGATAAGTTTATTGCTCAGAATTGCGATATGTACAGAGTTTGTAAGCTTTGGATGAATGCGACTTTATTTCGTATATTTGCGGACATCGAGATTCATACTCGGTCGGCGAAATCGCACTATACAATTGTTCACTGATTATACGATACAACGCGTGATCAGCTGTTCGCGTGAGTGCGAGCAAGACGGCGCTCTATCGGCCGTTCGCGAGAGCGAGCGAGATTGCACAATTCACGGTTGTACGCACGAGATAGAGAGAGACAGCGTTACATCAGCTGTCTGCGAGAGCGAGCGAGACGGCGCTCTATTGGCCGTTCGCGAGATCGAGCGAGACCGCACTATTCACGGGTGCACGCACGAAACTGAGACAGCGTTCTATCGGGCTGTCTGTGAGAACGAGCGAGACGGCGCTCTTTCAGCCGTCCGCGTGATTGCGAGCGAGACCGCACTATTCACGGTTCGACGCGAAACTGAGAGAGACAGCGCTCAATCAGCTGTTTGCGAGAGCGAGCGAGACGGCGCTCTATTTGCCGTTCGCGTGAGAGCGAGCGAGACCGCACTGTCCAATGTTCGGCGAATGAGCGGAGGCTCAAGGAGAGACAGGCTCCACCTCTGACTGAGAGTGGAGGCGCTCAGACGAATCCCGGCACTCGCGCTCAGAACGTTCACGTGTTGAACGGATTCAGTTATCGTTAACTGAATTGTCCGTTGATCCGTCGCGATATTTTATACAAAGTTCGTCGATTAAGGATAATCGCGTTTGGCATGTTTCAACGCGCTTGCAAATATCGGTTCTCGCTGCTCTATAATCCGATAATGACTTTATAAAATTCGTTCGAACTCTCGCAATGATTCGTGATCAGGACTTTTCAAAGACTGCTCGGGAGATATATATATATATATATATATATATATATATATATATACATATAGAATGGGCCCCATCCATCGCCCATTCTCGTAAGACGCAACCATTATATTTTCGTCTTTTCGATTTCCACATCAAGTGTATAAATAATATAGCATTCTTTTTATGCGAATGAGGAACGCATTGAATATTATTATATTAAACAAATGCTATTTATTATGGTGCAACAAACATTTATTGTGAAGGGAACGATGACAGCTTGTTAGTTTCTATTATATTCATAAAATGACGTCTCATGCGCTCTACGTCATTAGAATATTTATCCTCACAAGGATTTCTTCCTAAAACTACAGATGTAGCAAAAGCAGCTGCATAAATTCCGCAACTTATGCTATCTGGTTGTTCTTGGACCTTTTCAAATATTATATTGCTTACGTTTATTCTTGGATAACGTTCCCGAATATAATGTTTCTCTTTTTCTGCCAATTTTTTATATGTACAGCCAGGTAAGCTGTCATATACATACAGTTTGGAGCCATCACAGAAAATGCATCGCCAGTGATCAGTACAGTTGCCTCCAATTATTTGTAAACTGTTATCGCTATCACTGACTGTTATCAAATCCGGAAACTCCAAATACAGAACGCTTTGTGTTTCGAAACAAGAAGTTTCTCTAACAACACGCAAGAATCTATCTAACGATTCATCGTTTAATTTGCTCTGTTCTCTCTCACCAAAGGAAGAGGAGCAATTAGATCATCTAAAACTTTCTTACGTTTTGCTATTTCATCTTTAGTCAGATTTTGTTTAATCTTTGAATAACTGATTAAGATACAATCGCTATCTTGCTCTGTATCCGAAACAGTAGCACTATTCGCCAAGTCTGTTTGCATCAAGTTCAGTTTTAATCGCTTGTTATCCACATTATTTTGTTGCGCAGTTTTGCGGATAATTTTTCTTTTAGATGCTTTTTTTTGAGCATCTTTTACATATTGCGGGTCTCTAATTAACATATGCCTGTTATGACGGCTATCCAAAATTTCCGGAAGCATACAGTCATGATAGAAACGTTTTAAAAAAGGCAGCATTTGATTTTCCCAAAAGTCATTGTCTCTATTGACTACCACAACTTTTAAACTTTTGGGAGTCCATACAGCGAATATGCAATAGTTTCGCTGCGTTATGTTTAACTGCCCTTGAACTTGATAAAAGAATCGATGATTTCGATTCATTTTATCCTTATTTTTTCTGTCAAAGATGCCTTTCAGTAAAGGCAATTTTTGTACAGCCTCATCAGCTGTGAAATTCTCTGCTGAGAGAGGACATTTAATTTCTACCAAACCATCTTCATCGATAAGTCCATCGGGAGAAGCGCCCAAAAATGGATTTTTATAATCAATGAACAATCCACATGGTTCAATTTTCTTATTTAATTTTGTAGCCAATACTTTTCTGGCGACTTCCTCCCTATCGCGACCATATTTCATGGCTGCTGTATCAATTTGTGGAGGATATAAAATGCTTTTTACAGTCGCTGCACAAGACGTTGTTGATCTCATGCGACATACAGTTCCAAAATTGGATGCTGTTAGCATTTCACGCCTTAATGAATGCCATAGTTCACATTCATTTTGGTCTCTTGTCTCTCGTTCAATTTTTTCCCTTTTTTCTGCATTTTCTGACAACTTTTCTATATGATTTATTTCAAGTTGTCTGTATATGTCAGGTGGAAGATCTGGCTTTTGTGATTGTGGGCCATAATATCGATCTGTTCCTGCTTTTCGTTTAAATTTTTTAGATCTGCCATCCTCTTTTCGAGATTTTTTGTTTATCGCAACCTTTATTTGTCGTCGTTTTTCTAAATTTTTGATAGTCGAAGGAACATCCTTACACATGCTTTTGTGTACTTGCGTAAGCACTTGTTGAGTATTATACTGCACAACAGCTCCCGCAATTCTAGCATTGTAAGAACCTCGTAAACCAAAATTAAGGCGCTTTCCACCTATTTCTTTGCAGATTATTGAATTAAACGCTTCTGCAGGATTGTTTGTCCAATTTAACAATAAACTATCGGAATAAGCACTCAAATATTTGACAGCACTTTCAATTTTGTCATATAAACCGTGGAATTTTAAATATGGTACATAATTTTGTATTTTCTCACGGTTTTCTTCACATCTACGGCCACGTTGATTACATCTTTTATGCTCACCAAAAATATGGCTAGGAATGTTTAAAATATCTTTTTGTAATTCCATAGCTTTGTCATGATGAGGTAATTTTTCCTCTCTTCGTAAAGCGGCAGCTTCTAGTACTTCTTTCCGTATTTTTAAAATGTTGTTTTTTACAACATTTCGTAGCTGTACAAAGCCACGTTTTCTGTACTGTTTTAGCTGAACTGTACCTGCAACGAGCTTCAACTTTTTGCACAAGTTGCGAAGCAAATGATTAGTACATTCTACTTTTTTTACGGTCACCATTTGTCCGCGATACGGTGCGTTATTTAATATGGTCTGATATACACTGCTGTCGCCATCAGCAATAATTGTTTTATATATCAGTCCATGCATTTCAAGGCTATTTTTAAAGCCTTCTACAATGGCGTCACTTTCCATACTTGTAGAGCTAGCGTTGCGGTCAAAATTTTTATAACATTTGTGACTGCGTGACTCGAGTCCATTTCGCTCCGCTCTGTCACACACCGCACAAAATTTGTTGCGGATACCAATAAAGAGAACTTTTTTTGTGCGGTAACCAATTATGGCACCAACACCGGAAAGTGAATCGTAAGCGTTGCCGTACGACCTCTTCATCCAACTACCATCCGCTACAACGGTTATGTATGGAATGCCATTTATAGTTTCATTCCTTTCGAGGGCGAGTTGTTTTTCTACTTCGCCTGCCATTTTCATACTTTCTGTAGCTGTTTTTTGAAAATCATCGACTAGATTTTCGCGATGTTTTATATAAGTCTTTTCAGACATGCAAGGAATATTTATACCTGCACAGAACTCTTCCAGTTGGGCATAACCATTTCCAACTGTTATAGTTGTAGCTACAGCAGCTTGGTTGAGATCCAACTTTTCAGGTTCTCTGGATTCTGACCATATATTGTCTTCATAGTTGCACATTTGACATTTGAAGAAATATTGTGTCATCAACCCTTCACGATGAGATTTTATGAGTTTCCAATCTTTAAATTGGCACTCTATTCCTCGTGCATGATTATTAAATGTTCTGTGTATCTCTGTCCATATAAAAGAGAAATCGACAATACTGCGGCCTTTGGGCATGCATTCTTGGATACGATTTGTTTCTAAAAAGCCTTTATTATCGATAACGAGATTTTCGTTATCTTCGCTATGTACAACTTTTTCTATATACATACCTGGTACGTTGCTTTTTATATCTTCGTATTGCATTACTTTGGTACTGATGTTTGAATCCATCTTGTCTGATGATTCCATCGATTCAACAAACTTGATGGATTCATTTTCAGTACCATTAGTAAGCTTAGACGCAGACTTACAACCACGCAGACTTTCAACTCGCTGTAAGTTTAGCATTTGTCGCCTAGAAAAAAATAATCATATAATATTTATACGCATTTCAAACGTCATATCAAACATTATATACTCATTATTCCTTTCAATTTTCAAAAGAAAACTTAAAAAAGATACAATCTTGAAAGTGAGAACAGTTTTTTTCTTATTTTATTGTCAACAAATTATCATATACATTACAATATTATGTTGAAAGTAACCTTGAAAAGTAAATATAACCAGTACATGATATACTTTTCTGGCATTATTGTTACGAACCAGCCCACGTCAGAATAGACGCCTCTGGCATTATTATTATCACCAGCCCACGTCAGAATAGACGCCTCTGGCATTATTATTATCACCAGCCCACGTCAGAATAGACGCCTCTGGCATTATTATTATCACCAGCTCACGTCATAATAGACGCCTCTGGCATTATTATTATCACCAGCCCACATTGAAGTATGTCTCTGGCATCAATTACTATTAACTAATTATTACGATTAACTAACTGTGTAACTACTATTTATATAAAGTGTTATTTTCATCAATAAATAAGAAAAAAACTGTCCTTCATATTTTACTTTAATATGTCATGGATGAACTGGCGGTACACGTTTCTTTTTATCGAAATATAAGATTAATTTAAAAAATTTGTTATTTGCTAAAGAAAAATCACAGAAAAAAAAACCGTTAACTTCACTTTCAATATTTTATACAGGGTGTCCCATTTTAAAAGCTCCACTACATTATTTCTTTAGCAAAGCACTTAAGAAAAAAAAGTTTCAAACAAAAGTTGTTTGGTTCGAAGGGGGACACAAGATGGTGATATTAGTTTGACCCTGAAGAGTCACTTGAAGGTCACATGAAGATCACCTTGAATTTCTTAAATGGAACACTATATATTTTTGCATATTTTTGTACTTTATCTCGAGAGCTTTCCAAAACACTATAATTAAGCACCTTTTTGTTAAGTATTTTTTGAGTTATAAGGCTTGAAATAATATCTTAATTTTACATTAATCGTAATATATCTAGTAAAATATTCATTTTTCGATTATCTTGCCTTGATACTTTTATGTACAAAATAATGAGAGAAATCAATTGGTGTAAAAAAAAACACACAGTTGTTTAAAAAAAAAAAAAAGAAATTTGCAATTAACAATTACATATTTTTTCTTTGGAACAACTGTGTGTTTTTTTTACACCAATTGATTTCTCTCATTATTTTGTACATAAAAGTTTTAAGGCAAGATAATCGAAAAATGAATATTTTACTAGATATATTACGATTTATGTAAAATTAAGATATTATTTCAAGCCTCATAACTCGAAAAGTACTTAACGAAAAGGTACTTAATTATAGTGTTTTGGAGAGCTCTTGAGATAAGCTACAAGAATATGCAATGAAAAATAGTAGGTTCCATTTTAGAAATTGAAGGTGACCTTTATGTGACCTTCAAATAACTCTTCAAGATCAAACCAATGGTACTATCTTATGTCCCCCTCCGAATCCTACAACTTTTGTTTGAAACATTTTTTAAGAAAATTCATATTTTACGATATATTTGACCGTTGCCGAACTTTTAGGACACACTGTATGTATACACACACACACACACACACACGTATATACATACATACATACATACATACATACATACATACATACATACATACATACATACATACATACATACATACATACATACATACATATATGGACAGAATAGTAATGGTTGCAGCACTTTTATTATAAAATTTAGGATTACAAGTTAGTAATCATATATCGTATATCGATATATCAAATATCGAAACTTGCTTATATACAGAATGTCCCAAAACTCATAATCAATCTTTCAAAGACAGATTCCTGGAATCATCTGAAGACGATTTTTCCTCAATGAAAATGTCGAGGCACTAATAATTTTCGAATTATAAGTGATTGGAATTAAGGGATTTTCCGTAAATTAAGCTTTGCAAAAATAAAATATTAACAAAACCACATTCTTCAATTAATTTTAAATAGAGTTTACTTTAGTTGAGTTTTAATTAAAGGCTTAATTGCAAAGATATATGATGAAAAAGATAAGGAACACGCAAAAAATGATGGCCTTTATTGACATTTTTGCTGAGGAAAAATCGTCTCCAAATGATACCAGGAATCTGTCTTTGTAAGATTGATTATGAGTTTTGGGACACCCTATATGTGTATATATATATATGTATATATATATATATATATATATATATATATATATCTTATGATTTTTAAAAATATTTTTAATTTACAAAATTAAAGTTTTATTAATTAAACTATATATATAATATTAAAAATTATAATTGACATAATAATTTATATATATTTATGTATAATTATTTTGAGAAGTTCAATTTTTATATATAAATTTACAATATATTGGTAGTTTTAATAATATTTAAAATAATAGTTTCGAATATTTCTATAATTATGTATTTAATTTGTAAAATAATAAATTGAAAATTATTTATAGTTTATTATTAAATTTTTATACTTTGTGAAAGGACTTTAGAGTTACCTATAATTTATTTTAATTTAATTTTATATCATGGTAATGAGTTGTATTATTTTTTTAATTTTAGAAAGTTTTAGATAGAACATATGTATGATAAAATTATTTTTTTTATGAATTTTATGATTTATAGTAAAAAAATTATATTTCATTACAATCTTTATTTTTTAATAAGATTGATCTTTTTTTTTAAATTTATATTTACGGATTTAATTTGAATTGGAGTAAGTTTTTTATGAAAATTTGATTTTTATTCAAAAAATAATTTTATCATGCATATGTTCTATTTAAAACTTTCTAAAATTAAAAAAATAATACAACTAATTACCATGATATCGAATTATATTAAAACTAATAAAGGTAACTCTAAAGTCCTTTCACAAACTATAAAAATTAAATAATAAACTATAAATATTTCTCAATTTATTATTCTATAAATTAAATATATAATAATAGAAATATTCAAAATTATTATTTCAAATATTATCAAAACTACCAATATAAATTTATATATAAAAATTAAACTTATAAAAGTAATTATACATAAATATATATAAATTATTAAGTCAATTATAATTTTTAATGTTATACAATTTAAGTAATAAAACTTTAATTTTGTTAATTAAAAATAATAAAATATTTTTAAATTAAAAATAATAAGATATTTTTAAAAATTATAAGATATATATTATATATATATATGTATATATATATATATATGCAAATTTTGATATTTGATATATCGATACACAATATATGATTACTTATTTGTACCTAAATTTTATAATAGAAGTGCAACCATAACTATTCTGCCTACAAGCTTTTATAATTATGCAAAACATACCTTTTTGCCCATCCTTTTTTTCGAGAAAGTCGGAGGCGGGAAGGATATTTGTTTTTTAAATCTTCTTTCATTTCGTATTCATTGCTGTAAGAGAATAAAATTAATAATAAATTTAAAATAATAATTTTTTTGAAATATTGTGTGGGCGATTAAAATTAAACGCCCTGTACATAATTATAATATTTCGTAATATCACAAAAAAAATTAGCAATACTTACGAATAAAATTATACAATTACTGAATTGTCTAATTATACAATGTTGTTCGTTGGCTTCTTCGTCACACGACACATATATGTGTTACACGTGACAACGTCGGATCGTGCACGTGATAAGCGAGTGTCCGAAACAAGTGCGAACGTGTCTGGAAGATAACCGCAGTGCGCAGTAATATTCCATCCGTCGCACGATGAATACACGTAAGTACACGCTCGTATAAACATTATATTGCTTTATTAGTAGTACTTTTATCAGTAGATACTTTTTATTAGTATCGAAATTTATTAGCTGTTATAATAGTATCATTAGAAACAGTATAAATAACCACGTAAATTGTAACAATATTTGTTGGTTAAGTACAGTAATAGTAATAAGACAGTAATTAAAGACTATTTTATAAAATAATCTGTTTAATAGACACATATACGTAAATATTAATTAATGTATATTTGTTTCAGGAAGAAGTGAACCAATGGAGAGAGTTAAAAATGTTCTCTCTCCGATTGCGAAGTCTGAGATAAATCTCCGCAAATCCACTTATAAGACGGTGCCAAAAGCAACGGCGACGATGCAAAAGGTTACGCAAAAGTCAACGGAGTCAAAGACACCAGAGTCAACTAAATACGACGACGACAATACGACAATGCAAAGAGCTAGTGTTTCAGAGTCGATGTCATCAGGGGCAACGACGTATGAAATAAAGGAAAATATACATACAAATATGAAAGGAAGTAACTGCATATTTAATTATTGCATATTTTTCCTTTTACTGCATGCAGATCATAAACAGATTAACATAGACTGCTCATAAGGTAGCGAAGAGTGTCCTCTTGAGAGAAAAAGATGATAGCATGAAGTTTATTTGTGTTTCTATCTTTTTCTGGTGTACGCATGTTGCAATTTCAAGTTAAAAGTCAATAACTTGAAATTGCATCACGCATGTGTCAGAAAAAAACAGATACACAAATTAATTAATGCTATCCTTTTCTCTCAGGAGGATATTCTTCGCTACCTTATAAACAATCTATGTAAATATGTCTATGATGCAGGTATAAATAATACTTGGATTTTTAAAATTTGTGAGAAAAGAGAATATGATAGAGAGAATATTATATTAGAGATGTCCAAACTTTTATTAAAATATTGATAGGTATAGTCTCTCAGTTCTAAATATTTAAAAATATAATTAGAATATATTTATTATAATATTTATCTGTTATTATTTGTAATCTGAAAATCTATTGTAATTATAACATTTTTCATTTATTCTTGTAATTCATATTTATTTTTCATTACTAATTTGATATATGACGCTAAGACATTTTATGTTTTTAGACTATAAAAACGTATTTTCTTGTCTTATTCTTGTCTTTCTATTGTCTTATTTTATATTTTATATTTCAGAGAATTAATCAAGTCGTGCGTCGGGAAGTCGCCAAGGAAAGGAAGAAATTAAAAAAAGAAGAATATCAAAGACGCAAAGCGCAATACAGGACACGTATTCCTGCACCACCTGTGTATGTGGCACCATCGCCAATACCATCGTTTTACGTACCGAGTTACGCACCATCGGCTTATGCAGCGCCGTTTATGTGCGCACCACCGCCTTTTGCTGCACTGGCTTTCCACAACCACCGCCTTACGGAGCACCGACTCATCCGCAACCACCGCCTTACGGAACGCCTTCGAACGTAATATTTTCTTCTCCTTACGCGCATATGTATAGACCTTTTTAAAATCGATTTTTGCGTTTAAATTTTATTACTAGAAAAAAATTTTAAATTTCATTTTATGGATTTTTTATTGCTAACATATTTTGATAAAAAAATAATTATTTTTCAGTTGCATTTTCTTCTAAAATTTACAATTTTGGCTAGTCTTTTAACTTGAAATTGCATCTACAGATTAATCATTTTGACGAATATAAATATGATATAAATCACAATTTTCTTTCAAATAATTTTCTGTCTGACTTGCTGTTCTTTAAACACATATTTAAATTGCGCGATTGTTTCATCTATATGCACGACTTGATTAATTTTCTGAAATACAATAAGAACATACGTTTTTATAGTCTAAAAACATAAAATGTCTTAGCGTCATATATCAAATTAGTAATGAAAAATAAATATAAATTAAAAGAATAAATGAAAAATGTTATAATTACAATAGATTTTCAGATTACAAATAATAACAGATAAATATTATAGTAAATATATTCTAATTATATTTTTAAATATTTAGAACTGAGAGACTATACCTATCAATATTTTAATAAAAGTTTGGACATCTCTAATATAATATTCTCTCTATCATATTCTCTTTTCTCACAAATTTTAAAAATCCAAGTATTATTTATACCTGCATCATAGACATATTTACATAGACTGTTCATAAGATAGCGAAGAATATCCTCCTGAGAGAAAATAGATAGCATTAATTAATTTGTGTATCTGTCTTTTTCTGACACACATGCGTGATGCAATTTCAAGTTATTGACTTTTAACTTGAAATTGCATCACGCGTACACCAGAAAAAGATAGAAATACAAATAAACTTCATGCTATCATCTTTTTCTCTCAGGAGGACACTCTTCGCTACCTTATGAGCAGTCTATGTTAATCTGTTTATGATCTGCATGCAGTAAAAGGAAAAATATGCAATAATTAAATATGCAGTTACTTCCTTTCATATTTGTATGTATATTTTCCTTTATTTCATACATCGTTTTCTTTTATTTCATACGTCGCCCCTGATGACATCGACTCTGTAACACTAGCTCTTTGCAATCGCCGTCGTATTTAGTTGATGCTGTCTTAGCCTCTTATATGCATACATATGTAAATGTGTATATATGTATTGCTACACATATTTTAGTACTGCCATATGTTGGGTAGCAGAGTCCGCATCGGTGGAACTTTTAAATCTACGCCGATGGGTGCTGGGACTGTCACTCTTGGGTGGCAGAGTCCGCATCGGTGGAACTTTTAAAACTACGCCGGTGGGTGCTGGGACTGTCACTCTTGGGTGGCAGAGTCCGCATCGGTGGAACTTTTAAAACTACGCCGGTGGGTGCTGGGACTGTCACTCTTGGATGGCAGAGTCCGCATCGGTGGAACTTTTAAAACTACGCCGGTGGCAGTACTAAAATATGTGTAGCAATACATATATATTTACATTGTGCTGTATTATCACTAGTACATGTATAAAAAAAAACACAGCCTTTTTCTTATAATCATTAAATTAGCGATTAAATATTTCTATTGTTTTTAGATAAAAGTAAAACAAAATAGTTTGCCTGCATTGATCGCGTTCAGCAGAGAAAATTGTTGTCATATTCTTTCGATGTTCGACGTTGATTGTTAGATTTGAAAGAAACCGATTACGTTGAATTGCTACTAAGCGATTTTTCTCTGCTGAATTCATTCATAATACAATACTATAAAATAGTGATCAAAAGAAAAGAGAGACGCTAATTCATTTTATTTTAAATAATAGGAACAAATAAAATTTACAAATCAACCTAATGCATTTATATGTATAATTCGAGTCAACTTATAATAAACTTATAATAAATATAGTAAAAGAGAATAAATGGTGACATAATGCAGGAAAAGTGCAACTGAAAGAAACATACATAAAACAAGATTATTCATAAAAAAAAGTCATTGATATTTAGATGATGATCTTTGGGATCATGATCTTAAGAATTAATAATAATATTAGTTTATAATTATATAACTAAACAGAATAAAAGATTTAGTACGAATATTAAATAAATGAAGCACTTCTTCCTTTTCTGTAAAAAAAGAAGAAATGAAAAAGAAGAATTTCATGAAAAAATGAATGTTGAAAAAACTACAAAGTATTGTATGCGATATTATGTTTAGTTTCATTACCGTATAAATTTTTATTTTCGTTTCATTACTTTATTAAATTTTTATTTTGATATTTGTCATTTCTCCATTATCTGTATGATTTAAATATAATTTTTACTGTGCCATATATAAAATGTTTATTTTTTCATAATAAAGATTTAGATAAGTTATTATAAGTAATTATTACTTATAATATTTTGCAGTCCTTTTGTTTTCTTTAAAAATTCTAAATCTTTATTATGAAAAAATAAACATTTTATATATGGCTGGTATTTAATGTACGGTGCGTTATTCTGTACAAGTA
Organism: Camponotus floridanus; assembly: GCF_003227725.1. NCBI lineage: Eukaryota > Metazoa > Arthropoda > Insecta > Hymenoptera > Formicidae > Camponotus > Camponotus floridanus. Next base: position 205,853 of record NW_020229295.1, read on the forward strand.
CAATAAAAATTATATTTAATTTTATAAGTAATTATAAGTTATATAAATAAGTAATTTTACGTTATTATAAGTAATTATATAATAATTACTTATAATAACGTAAAATTACTTATTATAAGTAATTATATAATAATTACTTATAATAACTTATTATACGTAATTAACTTATACGTTATTATTATACGTAATTACTTATTATAAGTAATTATATAATAATTACTTATAATAACTCACAATATAATACTTTGCAGTCTTTTTGTTTTCTTTAAAAATTCTAAATCTTCATTATGAAAAAATAAACATTTTATATATGGCTAGTGTTTAATGTACGATGCGTTATTTTGTACAAATACAGTAAAAATTATATTTAATTTTATAAATAATTATAAGTTATATAAATAAGTAATTGTAAGTTATTATAAGTAATTATATAATTACTTATAATAATGTATAATATTTTGCAGTCTTTTTGTTTTCTTTAAAAATTCTAAAATCTTCATTATGAAAAAATAAACTTTTTATATATGGTTAGTGTTTAATGTAGAGTGTTATTCTGTACAAGTACAGTAAAATTGTGTTTAATTTTATAAGTAATTATAAGTTATATAAATAAGTAGTTATAAGTTTTTATAAGTAATATAATAATTACTTATAAATAATAACTTATATACTGGTACTAATATACAATAACAACTTTGTATATATTGAAATATATGCATATATATAATATATGAATAAATATATTGTGTAAATAATTATAAAGATACACAAAGCATATTCTTTCTCCCTATCCTTTGTCTCCATATCTCCTAAATATAAAAACACTCCTCAATATAGAAACACTAAATATTATAATAATAATTAAAA